>NW_026057578.1:21730454-21870698 GCF_023721935.1 Panthera uncia | reverse complement strand
CTTCTTTATCCATTCATCAGTCAATGGACATTTGGGGTCTTTCCATACTTTGGCTATTGTCGATAGTGCTGCTATAAACATCGGGGTGCATGTGGCCCTTCAAATGAGCACTCCTGTAAACTTTGGATAAATACCTAGTAGTGCAATTGCTGGGTTGTAGGGTAGTCGTCTATTTTTAATTTTTTGAGGAGCCTCCATACTGTTTTCCAGAGTGGCTGCACCAGTTTTCATTCCCACAGCAGTGCAAAAGGGTTCCTCTTTCTCCACATCCTCGCCAACATCTATTGTTGCCTGAGTTAATTTTAGCCATTCTGACAGGTGTGAGGTGGTATCTCACTGTGGTTTTGATTTGTATTTCCCTGATAATGAGTGATGTTGAGCATTTTTTCATGTATCTGTTAGTCATCTAGATGTCTTCCTTGGAAAACATGTCTTTTGCCCATTTCTTCACTGGAGTATTTGTTTTTGGGATGTTGATTTTGATAAGTTCTTTATAGATTTTGGATACTAATCCTTTATCTGATATGTCATTTGCAAATATCTTCTCCCATTCCATCTGTTGCCTTTTAGTTTTGCTGATTGTTTCCTTCGCTGTGCAGAAGCTTTTTATCTTGATAAGGTCCCAATAGTTTTGTTTTGTTTCCCTTGCATCTAGAGACATGTCAAGTAAGACGTTGCTTTGGCCGAGGTCAAAGAGGTTGTTGCCTATTTTTTCTCCTCTAGGATTTTGATGGCTTCCTGTCTTACATTTAGGTCTTTCATCCATTTTGAGTTTATTTTTGTGTATGGTGTAAGAAAGTGGTCCAGGTCCAGGTTTTGCATGTTGCTGTCCAGTTTTCCCAACACCATTTGCTGGAGAGACTGTCTTTTTTCCATTGGATATTCTTTCCTGCTTTGTCACAGATCAATTGGCCGTAAGTTTGTAGGTCCATTCTGGGTTCTCTATTCTGTTCCATTGATTTATGTGTCTGTTTTTGTGCTAGTACCATACTGTCTTGATGATTACAGCTTTTTAATACAGTTTGAAGTCTGGAAGTGTGATGCCTCCAGCTTTGGTTTTCTTTTTCAGGATCACTTTGGCTACTCAGGGTCTTTTCCGGTTCCATACAAATTTTAGGATTCTTTGTTCTGGCTCTGTAAAGAATGCTGGTGTTATTTTGATAGCAATTGCATTGAATATGTAGATTGCTTTGGGTAGTATCAACATTTTAACAATATTTTTTCTTCCAATCCGTGAGCATGGAATGTTTATCCATTGTTTTGTGTCCTCTTCAATTTCTTTCATAAGCTTTCTATAGTTTTCAGTGTATAGATTTTTCACCTCTTTGGTTAGGTTTATTCCTATGTATTTTATGGGTTTTGGTGCAATTGTAAATGGGATCAATTCCTTGATTTCTCTTTCTGCTGCTTCATTATTGGTGTATAGAAATGCAACCGACTTCTGTACATTGATTTTATATTCTGCGACTTTACTGAATTCATGGATTAGTTCTAGCAGGTTTTTGGTGAAATCTTTTGGGATTTCCACACAGTATCATGTTGTCTGCAAAGAGTGAAAGTTTGACTTCCTCCTTGCCGATGTGGATGCCTTTTATCTCTTTATGTTGTCTGATTGCTGAGGCTAGGACTTCCAATATATGTTGAATAACAGTGCTGAGACTGGACATCCTTATCATGTTCCTGACCTTAGGGGAAAGCTCTCAGTTTTTCCCCATTGAGGATAATATTAGCAGTGGGTCTTTCATATATGGCTTTCATGATCTTGAGGTATGATCCTTATATCATATATAGGATCCATATATCCTTTTCTTGAGGGTTTTTTTTTTTATCCCAAAGGACACTGTATTTTGTCAAATTCTTTCTCTGCATCTATGACAGGATCAGGTAGTTCTTATCCTTTTTTTTAAATTAATATAAAGTATAATATTGATTGATTTGCAGATTTTGAACCAGCCCTGCATCCCAGGAATAAATGTCACTTGATCATGGTGAAATATTCTTTTAATGTATTATTAGATCCAGTTGGCTAGTATCTTGTTGAGAATTTATGCATCCAGTTTCATCAGAGAAATTGGTCTGTAGTTCTCCTTTTTATTGGGGTCTTTGGTTTTGGAATCAAGGTAATGCTGGCCTCATAAAATGAGTTTGGAAATTTTCTTTCCATTTCTATTCTTTGGAATAGCTTCAAAAGAATAGGTGTTAACTCTTCTTTAAATGTTTGGTAGAATTCCTCTGGAAAGCCATCCAACCCTGGACTTTTGTTTGTTGGGAGATTTTTTTATTACTGATACAATTTCCTTACTGGTTATGAGTCTGTTCAAATTTTCTATTTCTTCCTGTTTGTTTTGGTAATTTATATGTTTCTAGGAATTAGTCCATTTCTTCCAGATTGCCCATTTATTGGCATATAATTTCTCATAAAATTATCTTATTATTGTTTATATTTCTTCAATGTTGGTTGTGATCTCTCTTCTTTCATTTGTGATTTTATTTATTTGGGTCCTTTCCTTTTTCTTTTTGATCAATCTGGCTAGGGGTTTATCAACTTTGTTAATTCTTTCAAAGAACCAGCTCCTGGTTTCATTGACCTGTTCTACTGTTTTTTTGGTTTTGGTATCATTGATTTCTGCTCTGATCTTTATTATTTCCCATCTTCTGCTGGTTTGGGGCTTTCTTTGCTGTTCTTTTTCTAGCTCTTTAAGGTTAGGTTCTGTATTTGAGACCTTTCTTCCTTCTTTAGGAATGCCTGGATTGCTATATACTTCTCTCTTATGACTGCCTTCTGCATCCCAGAGGTTTTGGGCTCTCGTGTTTTCATTTTCATTGGGTTCCATGTACTTTCTAATTTCCTCTTTAATTTCTTGGTTAACCCATTCATTCTTTAGTAGGATATTCTTTAATCTCCAAGTATTTATGGTCTTTCCAAATTTTTCTTGTGGTTGATTTCAAGTTTCACGGCATTGGAGTCTGGAAATATGCAAGGTATGATCTCGATCTTTTTGTACTTGTTGAGGGCTGATTTGTGTCCCAGTATGTGATCTATTCTGGAGAATGTTCCATGTACAATATATTAATTTTAAATAGACATTTCAGCCTTATTGGGAACACAGTTAACCGATTCTAACTACAGTTGGGAAATTAGGGTCATCAAAATAGTTTTAAAGTGTGACTTGTGACTTTTTCTGACATCTTGCATTTTTTTTAAAGTGATCTCTACTCCAAACATGGGGCTTGAACTCATGACCCTGAGATCAAGAGTCCCCTGTTCTACAGACTGAGCCAGCCAGGTGCTCCTTCCTTCTGACATCTTGAAACAAAGGGGACTTAAGTCCCCTTTGGCAACTGCTTTACCAACCAGTTTACTAGCTGCAGATGAAAATCTAGGCCTTTGCATTTTTTTTCCCTCTCTGCCTGAAAGCTTCCCCTCCAGAGATATTCATACCATCTTTTCAACAGTCCCTTCATCAGGAAGACTTTCCCTAACCACCTACGTAAAAAAGCCCCTGTGCCTCCCAATCACACTACTCTTTATCCTCCTCTTTCCCTGTTTTATTTTTTTCATAGCACTTTACTACCACCAGATATGATATTTATCAGTGGTCTGTATCTCTGCACTGGGATGTAAGCTCCCCAGATTAGAGAGTGTAGTGTTGTATTTCTGTTGCCTCTCATGATACTTAGCACATGATAATCCTAAATATCTGCCAAGTATATGGACCATTCCCACCTACTTCAAAGTCAAAAGCCAAGAGAAAAAGAAAGAAAGAAAGAAAGAAAGAGAAAGAAAGAAAGAAAAAGAAAGAAAGAAAGAAAGAAGACAAAGAGGAAAAAAAAGCTATTTAATTTAACTCCCTATTTTATTCACCAGATTTGGCTTAAATGATTTTTGGCTGGTTCCAAAAAATCAAATGCACTATCAAAGGCCATGATCAGCTGACGCTGTGGATGGCACGTTATTAAAGCAAAGCATGAGTTACTACCTCTGTGTTGTAGGATCCACTTGGCACGATTTCCTCCAGCTGGGTAAGAGTCTTTACAGGGGGCAGAGTGATTATACTTTTTGTGAGAAGACTGAAAAAGTCAGCTCGATCTTCAGAGCCAAGTAGCAAATGGACATCTTGGTAACTAAAAAAAGACAGTTTGGGAGTAGTGAGCTGGGAAGAATCTGATTTGACATTGATAAGCAGGGCCCCAAGAGGAAAGGGTGGGCCAATTGGTGTATCATTCTGATGGAAGAGACAAATGGCGTGCTTGTTAGCCTGTTTAGACAAATCTCATAAAAGGTTAGAGGAAGAGTTTCAGGGCTCAGAGGCTCCATCCTTCTCCCCTCTCCCTCCCCGCCTTCCCAAGAGGTTACTGGAGTGACATCCTTCCAGGGTTTTTCCAGTTCGACCATGGAGAAAAGCCTGCTACAGTCTAACATAGTAAACCACAACTTGCCAAAGGGTGTTCTGCTGAACATTTATTAGTTTGGAGAATGGTGGGTTGAGCCAAGTTCAAAAATACTTTTCAACTACAGGGGTGAGTGAGTGGCTCAGTTGGTTGACTCCTGATTTCAGCTCAGGTCATAATACCAGGGTCGTGGGATCAAGTTCTGCATCAGGCTCTGTGCTGAGTGTGGAGCATGCTTAAGATTCTCTCTCTTTCCCTCTGCCCCCCTCCCCTGCTTGTGCTCTCTCCAGATACATAAAAAATAAATATGAAAAAAACTTTACAGGATTTCTTGGGATCGTTAATAAGTTAGTATGCCATACAAATCTCCAAGAAAGACAAACAGCAGGCCCCTCCAAATTTCTTGGACTATGGAACTGTACTGTCATGAAACATAAATGAGAGTAACTTTCCAATGAATATACTTTGGACAAAACTGAACTCCAAAGAGGTTCCAATAAGGTCTTTCAGATATGGACGGTAGCATATATGAAATCAAATTTCTTACACACACACACACAACATGGATTTGTCTTCCCCTTCCCTACATAAACTGTTTGCAAAAGCTCAAAATATGGAACATGTCAGTTGGCTCTGGTATTGACCCTGAATGAAAAACTGGGGCATGTGTAGTGGGCGGGGGCATATGGGTATCACCTGAGGTCAGCAATGGTGACAAAGACCTCCTGGTGCACAGGGCTGAAGAGATATTGCAGAAGCTCCTCTTCTACCAGCATCTGCAATGAGAGGGAAAGAACTTTAAAGAGTCAAGAATGTGCCAAGTCCTTGGGCCAGATGATCAGAGATGTAGATGGCCTGCAAGAACAACAGCAGGAACTTCATGGGGCCCTGCTCCTTTGTTCCACAGGACTGGCAGCAGGACAGTGGCCAGGCTAGAAGATTATTCTCTGGAGCCAGAGCCTGAGGCCTGGCTCTGCCTCTTACTAGCCATTTGAGCTGACACAAGTTATTTAACCTCCTGTATCTCAGTTTCCTCATCTGTAAAATGAGGTGGTAACAGCACTATTTGCCATCACAGGGTGGTTGTGGATACTAAAGGAGCTAGTTCATAATACTTAGTAGCCCTTGATAACTGTTAGTGTCTGTTATTCGTCATTTTTATTACTTGTGATTATTTCCAGCTGAGGCATCTGAACCCCTGTTTCTACTAAACAGCACTCTGCTATAGTGCCTAATATTATTATGTTGGCTGTCCTAGAAAAGGACTAGCTTTCCAAAGTCCACATTGGCAGAGGGAAAGCTGCCTTGCTTTGTTGGAAGTATCTGCAGAGTGACAGAGAAGAAAAAACAGAGATGTTAGGAGCTAGACAGCAGCTGGGTTTGGGCACTGGCTCTGCCACCCACTCCTTGTGGGACCCTGAATGTATTAACTTCCCTGGGCCTGACTTTCCTTATCTGTATAGAGATTCGTCTCAGGAGCTGATATAAATAGCAAATGTAAATGGTTGTACTGGAAGCCTTGTTGGATTGTCTAGCCAGACTCTTTGGAAACTGGGTCATAGGAATGGGTACCTCACAGCCATGTTTCTGCTAAGTCGTCCTGTCCCACTAACCCCAGCTTATCCAGAAAGGAGTACACACTAAGGTCAATTAGATTCTTTGTCTCAGCACTCTGGAATTGAGACCACGAGCTTCAATCTCAGTGTAGCTGGCCTATTAAGAGGAGAAAATTTTAAATTTGGGAACACTGTGCCCTATGAACAGGGTAACAGAGAGGGAGAATTTGGGGAAGAGAGGTGAGGGGGAGAGACAGAGAGAAATGAAAATGTATGCAAAGGAGCAAAGATAAGAGATGGAGAGAAAGTTCTGAGTATGTGAACTCTGGGAGCACTCAGTTCTCAGAACTAAGAACAAATCTCCCCTTTTGTGTTTCAGCTGCCTTGAGTGGATTTCTCTTACCTGCCACCAAAAAGCCTCACCGGGAACTTAGAATAGTGTCCAGGAGGCAGTGCTCAATAAATATTACTGTGTTCTCTTTCTTGCCCCTTCCCAACTTTTCTCTTTCTCTTCTCACTTTCCAACGCTGGTCAGATTTTGCTGGTGGCCTGATGCTCTTCCTTATTTCCTCAAGGAGTTCACTTAATTTTATGGCTTTATAGTCTAGAAGGGACAAAGCATAAGACTCTGCCTTCAGCCCCCCAGGGCTCTCCTTGCCCACATCTAGTTATCTCAAGGGCATCACCACTAAGATCACTGCTATGACCTGAAAACTTGGTGTTTAAAAGTGAGTTCATTATCTTTCCCCTCAAAGGACACACCTTCCCAGCATTCCATTGTTATCAATGGTGCTCTTTCCCAGGGCTCATAAAAGACATGATTTCTTTTTCTGCTTTATTCATTTCCCACATCCAATCAATCATGATGATAGCCGCTGCCTGTTCTTGCACAATATCTGATTCTCCATTCCTGCAGCCACACCCCTCACACTGGATGAAGGCAGCACCTCTTAACTACACCACCAGGCCTACAATCCCTTTTTACAATCAGTTGGGTATGAAAGTCTTATTATTTGTTCACAATTATGCTAACCACTATGGGGAATTCAGAAGTGAGAGGCTATTTTTTGTTTGTAAAGTATTTGTGTAGTAGAAACCTCTTGGGTGACTATCCAGAGCACAGCAATCATTCTTTCTCTGGGAACTGCCTCCAATACACAGACAGGGATGCCCAGAAATCATGTCATTACTATATGATGCTGCCCCCAAACATACCTAATTGATGAAGGAGTGGAGAACAGACCCAGTCTGAGCCAATTGGATTCCCTCTCCCAGAATCTGGAATTTTAATTTTTTTAATGTTTATTTGTTTTTCAGAGAGAAGGAGAGAGAGATAGAGAGAGAGAGAGAGGGAGCGCAAGCTGGGGAGGGGCAGAGAGAGAGGGAAACACAGAATCTGAAGCAGGCTCCAGGATCTGGGCAATCAGCACAGAGCCCGATGTGGGGCTTGAACCCATGAAATGCAAGATCATGACCTGAGCCGAAGTCAGACACTGAACCCAAGACTGAGCCATCCAAGCGCCCCCAGAATTTGGAATTTGAGAATGACAGACACAGATTGAGAGCTGCTAGAGGTTTGAGTCATAGTCACTGGAGAGCAACCCCTGCCTTTGAGACCCCAGGAGTTGTCCTGGAACATGCTCTTCTGGAGGCTTGATTGTTAAACCTCTTCCTCAGAGTCTAAGAGAGATATCCCAGCATGCTGTTTTTGTTTTTTCTTTTAACTTAAGTGAGCCAGAGTTGATTTGTATTGCTTTCTCCAACAAGAATCTTAACAAGTCTTAACAAAACGACAGAGTTTGTCTCAAAGGCCTTAACGAAAGCCAGACAGATATTACTGTCTCCATTTTTCAGGTGGAGCTAGAGGTTCAGAGAAGCTAAATGATTTGTCTAAGATCACATGGGTTGTGCTTGACAGAACTGGAACTAGAATTATGTCTTCTAAATCCTAAAATAGCTCTCTTTCCACCATTCTGTTTCAGGGAGCTCAAACTCTCACTGGCACAAATGGACAGTCTTTTCATATTAGTTCAGTCTACTATGAACTGCCCATCCTCTGAAATCCTTCAGCATTTATTACCCATACAACTGAACAGTCTTCTGACACATCATTCTCACCCATTGCCTGCCTTGCTGCTCAAGTAAATACAGTGCCTGTTCAATATTAAGTGTACCTTTATTTACCAAACAACAAAATAGTAGCTGGGTTTTGTGGAGGACCCCAGGTACAGAATTAGGGTAGAGCCCCTAGCAGGCAGAGGAGAAGTAAGAGGCACTAAGGACAGGTCTGCCTCCATTAAAATTCCAGTAGAGTAGGTCTTAGTGCCTGTGTCTGCTGTTGGCCACCAACAGCATCTAAAAAGCACCCCCACTGCTATTCTGCTTATTTCTAGAACCCTGGCCTGGACAGAGCTACGTAGTAATTTGCCAGTCAAAGCCCCTACCCACTGGTCCCTTCTGTCTACCCTATCCATCACATCCTTCAAGCTTAATCAGAATATCTATCTGGATTAATTTCACATCAATCTTATCATTTTTTAATTTATTTATTAAATTTTTTTTTTTAATTTTTATTTTTTGGAGAGACAGAGTGCAAGTGGGAGGGGCAGAGAGAGAGGGAGACACAGAATCCGAAGCAGGCTCCAGGCTCTGAGCTGTCAGCACAGAGCCTGATGTAGGGCTTGAACTCGTGAACTGTGAGATCATGACCTGAGCCGAAGTCGAGTGCTTAACCAACTAGCCACCCAGAGGCCCAATCTTATCATTTCTTTACTCTACATCCCAGTTGCCATTGCATTTTTTCTTTTCTATTAAAGTTCTCAACAGAATTTTTACAGCTTTTTTGACTTTGAGATAATAGACATACAATAAACAATACGTATTTAAGTGTATAGTTTGATGATTTTGACTTATGTGTACATCCATGAAACACCATCACCACAATCAAGATAATAAACATATGGGGGTGTACGGGTGGCCCAGTCGGTTAAGCATCCAACTCTTAACTTTGGCTCAGGTCATGATCTCACGGCTTGTGAGTCTGAGCCCCCCATCAGGCTCTGCACTGACGGCACAGAGCCTGCTTGGGATTCTGTCTCCCTCTCTCTCTGCCCCTCCCGGGCTTGCTCTCTCTCTCTCAAAATAATAAAAATAAACCAAAAAAAAAGAAGACAATGAACATATGGATCACTCCCGAAAGTTTTTTTGTGTTACTTTGTAACTTCTCACTCCTGTTTCTCCCCACTCTACTCCTATTTTCAGGTAACCACTGATCTGATGTCACCTTACATAAGTTTGCATTTTCTAGAATTTTATATAAATGGAATCATATGACATAGATCTTCTTTTTCTGGCTTCTTTCACACAGCATGATTATTTTGAGATTCATTCAAGTTGTAGCATGTATCAATAGTTTGTTCCTTTTTATTGCTGGATAGTATTCCATTGTAAGGATATACCATAATGTGTTTATCCATTCATCTGTTGATGGACATTTGTTTCCAGGGTTTAGCTATTATGAATTGAACTTCTATGAACATTTGTGTACATGTTTTTGTTTGGGCACGTGCTTCGTTTTACTTAGGAGTGGAACTGCCGGGTCATATGGTCAGTATTTAATGTTCTAGTGGGTGTATAGTTGAATCTCACTGCGGTTTTAATTTGCTTTTCCCTAGTCACAGTGAGGGAACGTCTTTTCATATGCTTATTTATAAATCTTCTTTCGTGGAGTATCATAATAGATCTTTTCCCCCATCCTTTCCATATTCTGTTCATAGCTTCTTTGGTTCTTTTTATTTAAATACTGAGCAGGCATGCATTGGCATGGGTCATGAGAAGACTGGCAAATGCCTTACAATTCTTCTTTATGATGAATTTCCCCTCCCTGTAGGTTACTCAGCAGAAGTGCCTCTCCTCTTAGGTACCTCTCTTCTTGGTTTTTGGGAGCTGTATTCTTTTATTCCCTGCACATGGACTTTCAGGGAATTTGTAGACTTGTCCAGTGATGCAATGATCCATGCAATTCTCTCATGGACACGAACTACCTTTAATTCTAGGTTATACCCCTTCTTAGCTCAAATTTTGGTTGATACCTGACAGTGGGTATTTTACTGCTGGCAGGACAGATCTAGATGCACGGGATGGGGAAATTCAGTGTACTTTTGCTGTTTGTGACTTGCATTTGTGGATCTTCTGAGCTGGCTGGTTGAAAATGTGGCAACCCACTGCTGCCCATTCTTGTAGAAGTGAGATTCTGGAATTGTGACATTTTTTTGGGTCCTATGGCTGCCTATCACCCTCTTTCTATGGAGTGAAGCCGAGTAGGAAACTGTATTCATTCTTAAATCTGCATTAATATCATTTTACTCTTCTTGATGTATTAGTTGGAATAGTTCTCAACCTATTTATGAAGTGTGGTCCCTTCCAAATGGACTGTAAACTCTTGAAGGGCAAAGATGAACACTTCCAGGAAATTTGTATACTTCATTAAAGTACCACAGTGTTCTAAATACAGAAGACCCTTGATAACTGTCTACTGCTTAACAAACCTGTTATCTGGTTAGCCTTCAATTCTGAAAACTAATCATCAGTCTAATTAGCCTTATAGATTTGTGGGTTGGAAAAAAAACAAACTACTCATTTTCCTGGAGTGTGTGAGAAATCTCAGATTCAGAATTTTAGGTTTCAGAGAAACTGAAGGGGATATTTCATAGATGAGAAAAGTAAAGCATCAAAAAGTTAAACACTTGCTTAAGTGCATCACCTCCTTTGTAAAGCCCTTCTGGAACTTTTGACATGGAATCGACCATTCACTAACTCCTCCATACTCATACTATACTTTTTAAAACTTTTGTTACAGTCCCCAAGACACTTGATTATACCTTGCTTGGCTTTAGGAACAGGACTCATGTCTTATCTTTGTAGCCTCAATTCCCCGACACTGCCTGGAACTATGAGGCACTCAATAAGTCAATAAATGAATGTGGCTGAGTGTGGCTGGAGTTAAGTACAAATACAACAGTAAAACGAATACAACCATGTTTCTCAAATGTAAAATATGTGTTAGGTATCATGCTACATGACTTACATTTATTTCTTATTTGGTACTCTCAATAGCTCTGTGAAGTATACAGCTATTCTTATTTTATAGATGAGGAAACTGAGGTGCTGAGAAGTTAAATAGCTTCCCAAAGGTCACACAGCTAGAAAGAGGCAGAGCTGGCACTTGAACTTAGGCATCTGATTATAGAGTTTGCCTCACAACTATAGCGTGATTAACGAGAATGCAGTGCTGTCCTTTCTGAGAATTTTAAATGTTGTTCCTCTCCTTTCTACTCATCTTTTAGTTGGTTTTCAAGGGTATTTATATTTGTGGAGATTCCTGAGTATTTCTCTTCCATGCACAGATATTGATATGAAAGAGGCCAAGGGATTTGATAATCTATACAAAGCCACTAAAACATTTGTTAGTCAAGTCACTGATTCTGTGTGGTCCTGATAATTTGTGATAAGGTCACAATACTTACATTTAGGATATGCACAATGTCCTCTATGTGGCTGTGGATGAATGCTCCTACGGTTTCATCATAAGGTAAAGCTCGGCTGAGAGAAGACAAAGATCTTAGGAATGTCAGCTTCTCAAGTTCACTCTGAATTTGTGGAAAAATGACCAAAACACAATTACATATTATAATCTCACTTGATAATTGTAGAGGGCTTTTAAAAAATGTTTGTTTATTTATTTTGAGAGACAGGGAGAGCACATGTGGGAGGGGCAGAGAGAGAGGGAAAGAGAGAATCTCAAACAGGCTCTGCACCATCAGTGTGGGGCTTGATGCAGGGCTCAAACTCACAAACCACGAGATTATGACCTGAGCAGAAATCAAGAATTAGATGCTTAACTAACTGAGCCACCCAGGCACCCCTGTAGAGGGCATTGGGGAAGTTTCCTGTAATGTTTCAAACATCTGACATCTCATTAATTCTAGCATCAGTCTTTTATTATAAGTAATGAATAAATTACAGGGGAATGAAATTCCTCATCTGCTGGTCCTGCTTGGGCTTACGATTTAGTTTTCCCTCTCAGCTAGATTAAATGCTAAATTACTAACTGCTCCATAATGGCTCTCCCCACCTTTAGTCTTTGCTTCCCCACCTACCCACCCTGTCCATATACTGATTAACTGATTAAACTTTCTAAATGTGACCTTTGATGCTGTTACTTCCAGCTCTCGCTCTCTCTTTTTTTTTAGTTTTTATTTGAGAGAGAGAGGGAGAGAGAGAGACCATGAGCTGGGGAGAGGGGCAGAGAGGGAAAGGGGGAGAGAGAGAGAGAGAGACAGAGAGAGAGACTGAGAGAGAGAGAGAATCTTAAGCAGGCTCCAGGCTCAGCATGCAGCCCGATGTGGGGCTCAAACCCATGACGCAGGATCATGACCTGAGTCTATATTAAGAGTCAGACACTCAAACAACTAAGCCACTCAGGTGCCCCACTTCTAGCTCTCTTCATGCCATTAAAGATTATTTTGAGACTTTAAGGGTTCCTATTAAAATGCAAGATCTTGGGAGCCTGGGTGGCTCAGTAGGTTGAGCCTTCAACTCTTTTTTTTTTTTTTTTTTTTTTTTTTTTTTAATATTTGAGAGAGAGAGAGAGACAGAGCACAAGCTGGAGAGGGGCAGAGAGATGGAGACAGAATCCGAAGCAGGCTGCAGGCTCCAAGCTGTAAGCTGTCAGTATAGAGCCCGACGTGGGGCTTGAACTCACAAGCAGTAAGATCATGACCTGAGCCAAAGTCAGACGCTTAACGGACTGAGCCACCCAGGCGCCCCGAGCCTTCAATTCTTGATATTGGCACAGGCCATGATCTCACTGTCCATGAGACAGACCCTAAATGGGGCTCTGTGCTGACAGTGAGGAGGCTGCTTGGGATTCTCTCTCTCTGACCCTCCACACCCCCTGACCCCCTGCTTCCACATGCATGCATGCTCTCTATCTCTCTCAAAAGAAGTAAATATTTTTAAAAAACAAGTCATTATTTGAAGAATAAAAATCTTTTGTATTATTCTTTTCCTGATTATAAAAGTAGTATCTATCACAGAAACCTTGAAAAATAAAGTATAAAGAAGATAGTAAAAGATACCAATAATTTCACAATCTTGAGAGAATTTCTTCTAATCTTTCTCTACTGGATTAGAGATAGTATAAACTGGTATAAGCTCGCTGGACAGCGAGTAGCAATACATACAGCCAGAAGCTCACTTCATGGCCTAATTCTTTCTCATCTAGATTAGTACAACAATCCAACATTGAGTTTCCCTGCTCCAGTTTGCTCCCCTCCAATCTATTTCCCTAGCCATCACCAGATTCATCTTTATTAAGTGCAAATTTGATCAGGTAACTCCCTATCAAGTATCTTTCAGTAGAACCCATGGAGGTCAAGGCTCTCCCAGTGTGACCCCAGCTAACCTCTTCAAATTCATACCATGCTATCATGGTATTTGTGATACTCTGACAAAACTATCTTCTTATTCATCTATTTTCCTGCCTGGTTGTGGGTTCAGATCAGGGCAGGGAATGGATTTTCTTTTTTTTTCAATTCACTGCAGCAATGCAATCCCTATATTAATTACAAAGAAATGCTTTATATAAAGCTCTGCTGCCATGAAGTGTAAAGAACAGTTTAAGTCAAAAGTGAAGACCAACAGGGGTGCCTGAGTGGCTCTGTCGGTTTAGTGTCCGACTTTAGCTCAGGTCATGATCTTACTGTTTGTGAGTTCAAGCCCTGCATCGGGCTCTGTGCCAACAGCTCAGAGCCTGGAGCCTGCTTTGTCTCCCTCCCTCTCTCTTTCTCTCTCAAAAATAAATAAACGTTAAAAAAAAAAAAAGTGAAGACCAACATTCTGGCTTTAAGTGTTTAAAAAAAATTTTTTTTAATGTTATTTATTTTTGAGAGAGAGAGAGAGATGGAGTGTGAGCAGAGGAGGGGCAGAGAGAGAGAGGGAGACACAGCATCCGGGCAGAGACAGAGAGGGAGACACAGCATCCAAAGCAGGCTCCAGGCTCTGAGCGGTCAGCACAGAGCCTGACGTGGGGCTTGAACCCACAAACTGTGAGATCATAACCTGAGCTGAAGTCGGACACTTAACCAACTGAGCCACCCAGGCGCCCCTAAAAAATTTTTAATTAGCATTATACATAAAGGAAATGTAAAGCTTGAATAATTTTTACAAACCCAAACATCTGCATATATATATTCAAAGAAAATGAAATCTGGATCTCAAAGAGACTTCTGCACTCCCAGGTTGACCGCAGCCTTATTCACAACAGCCATGATATGGAAACAACCTAAGTGTCTGTTGACAAATGACAGACACTTTCGATACTGTCACTTAAACATACCAGGCTTCTCTCAGTTCATAAAACATGCTCTTCTCCTTTCTGCCTCAAGGTTGTTAAACATACCATGTCCTATTTCTGGAATACTTTCTCCAATTCTAACTTCTCCTAGTTTCTCCTAGTCATTCCTCAGATCTGAGCTCAAGGTGTCCTTCCTCAGAAATGCCCAAGGTTGGGGCGCCTGGGTGGCTCAGTCGGTTAAGCATCTGACTTCGGCTCAGGTCATAATCTCGCGGTCTGTGGGTTCGAGCCCCGCGTCAGGCTCTGTGCTGACAGCTCGGAGCCTGGAGCCTGTTTCAGATTCTGTGTCTCCCTCTTCCTCTGACCCTCCCCTGTTCATGTTCTCTCTCTCTCTGTCTCAAAAATAAATAAATGTTAGAAAAAAAAATTAAAAAAAAAAGAAATGCCCAAGGTTAAGATAAATTCTTCTGTTATGTGCTCTCACAGAATAAACTAATGAATAGAATGTTTTGCCTGGACAACAGAATACTGTGCTAAGTAGGAAAATATAGATCTATAGCTATTGACCTAGAAAACTTTTTTCCTCCCACCATCTCTGATGTTTATTTTTCTATAATTACATGCATTTTAAAAATAATTTTTTATTTTATTTTTTTTTATGTTTTATTCATTTTTGCGGGAGAGAGAAAGAGACAGAGCACGAGCAAGGGAGGGGCAGAGAGAGGGGGAGACACAGAATCTGAAGCAGGCTGCAGGCTCTGAGCTGTCAGCACAGAGCCTGACACAGGGCTTGAACCCATGAACCGCAAGATCATGTCCCGAGCCAATGCTGGATGCTTAACCAACTGAGCCACCCAGGCACGCCTAATTACATGCATTTATATGTGTTGAAGAAAAAGACTGAAAATAAATACACTAAAACGTTAACATTAGTTATCTTAGGAGAGTGGGATTTGTAAAGACTTTTATTTTTATTTTCTTCCTTTAATAGGAATTTTATAGTTTTTATAAACATAAGTATAAATACAATTTATAAATGTATATACGTATATTATCAAAATATAATCATAAATAAGTTTTATAGTCTAGAACATCAGTTATATTTGCATGTTAACAAATGTTTAAAATATTTGTTAAAATGGAGGAATAAGTTGGATAACTAGGTAACAGTGCTTGCGCATACCTGTAGGTCACCATTAAAAAACTCCTGGATAGACTGGATCAGCCTCTCAACAATGGGCTCACTGAGGGGGCCTTGTTGGGTCAGGCGTCTGAAGCTATCTGTGAGCGATTCCTGAGGGAGTCCAGCGATGTCAGAGATGTCCGAGTCTAATACCAAAACGAACACAGCAGTTGATGCCTCCATACTACGTAAAGTTATACAGTCTAGTGGGGAGAGCCACTGGACATCAGGTTAGGCATGTCCTGGTCTCACCTTTACTATCTGCTCTGCAACCTTGACTAAGTCCCTTCTGCTGAGTCTCAATTTTCTCAATTACAAATTCAACATTCTTTAAGGGCCTCCTAAGCTACAAAAACCTTTAAGTGTGAGCTATGACAGAGTGGTTAAGAGCACGGAATTTATATCTCAGTTTGAGACTAATTTGAATCCTGGCTCTACTACTTATTAGTTGTATAATCTTTATCAAGTTAGTTTGCCTCTTGGAACCTTAGTTTCCTCACCTGTAAGACAGGGTTATTATGAGGATTAAGTGAGGTAATAAATACAAAAGACTTATCTCAGTATGTGGCCTCCAATAAGCATTTAAATAGTAGATATTATTAAAAAGTCTATGACTCTGGGGTGCCTGGGTGGCTCAGTCGGCTAAGCATCTGACTTCGGCTCAGGTCATGATCTCGCAGTCTGTGAGTTTGAGCCCTGCATTGGGCTCTGTGCTGGCAGCTCGGAGCCTCGAGCCTACTTTGGATTCTGTGTCTCCCTCTCTTCTCTCTCCGCCCCTCCCCTGCTCATGCTCTGTCTCTCTCTCTCAAATATAAACATTAAAAAAAAAAAAAAAGTCTATGACTCTGTAGTGACAAGAGCTTAAAATATAGTAGCAGCCCCTTGTTGATCTCTCCCTACTGGACCAGGTCGCAGTAAATGTCTGAAGTCTCTCCTTCCAGACCTGGGATATACTTTGATTAAGAGCACAGGCTATGGAGTAGGTCTGCCTAGGCTTGGATCCTTGCTCTGCCTCTTTCTAGCATTCTGACCTTGTACGATCTTACTTTCTCTGGACATATTTCTTCATTTCCAAAATGGGGATGATAATAGAGCCTACCTCATTTGGTTGATACAGAGCTAGCACCAAGGAAGTGTTGGTAAATATTATTCCTTTGCTGAGTGACAATTATGGTGGCATCCTTCCCCTCTTCGTATTGCTTTGCATCCTTACCTCCTCTATTTTCCTAAACCAAATCTCTCATTCTTGTCAGGGAAACAGTCTTACTATTTCCCCCTTTATGTAACCCATCATCTGAGGGTTTCTACCACCCTTCTTCTGTACACTTTTTGGTCTCCTGAATTATAGCTTCTCCTGCAGATTCCTGCAGCTCACTGTCACATTCTTCTCATGCACTAGAAGCCCTGTTCTCATTCACCTCTCATCTTTGCATGGGCTTTCCTTCTCTCTGCATGTTTCTCCTTCTTCCTCACCTTCCCTACTTCCTACCCTGTTTGCCTAGCTAGCACCCACTCATCTTTCAGGGCTCTGTGCCAGGATGCCTTTCTTAAATCCTCTCTTTGCCCGTTTTGACTAAGTATCCTCCTAGCTGCTAAAAAACCTCTTTCTATTTGTTCCCTATCCCCACTCCCAATCATCCATATTAAACTGAGTTCCAGTCACTTATTTATAAGTCTGTTCTGTTCACTAGTAGATCTCCAGCAGCTGGATCAGCATTTATAGCATAGTAGGGCTTCAATAAATATTTGTTGATTGAGTGTAGAAATGAGTAAATGTAGTTCCTAAATAGTCTTTCCTGTCTCATGCACATGCTATTATATCCACCTGGAATGTTCCTTCCTCTACTTCTTGCATGGGTTGTTCTTTCATATCCTGGAGGACTCCTTCAGGTTTGAACCACACCATCTCAGATAGGTGTTCTCTGACGACCATGGCTTAAAATCGGTTCCCATCTCCCTTACTTTTTGTCTCAGCCCTTTGTATAATTCTTCTAGAGTATGAACTACAGCTCATACTTTATTTGGTATGTTTACTTTTTTTGGTCCTTTCCAGCAAATTCTTTGAGGACAGGGAACATGTCAATCTCGTTCATTACTGTATACTCAGCCACTGGTACTCAATGAATGTTTGTAGAATAAAAGATAGATATTCTGTAGCCCCATCAAGTTTCCACCTACAACCATCTTTCTCTTATCAGAATCCTTCCAGCACCTAGACTCTGTGCAAGTCTGCAGGATTGCCTGTCACAGTTTCCTATATGTCTACACAAATATATTTTATCTCATTTTGCCAACCATATTCCAAGCTCTTAAATGCAGGGACCAAATTCATTGTCAAAGTCTAGTTGAGAGCTCTTATCCAGCAATGTGACTTGAAAAGTCCCTGCCAAAAATAAAATAAAATAAAATACATAAATAAATAAATAAATAAATAAATAAATAAATAAAAATCCTTTCCTCCTTTCACCTGTAAGTTCAAGGCTACTTGCATCTTTTTTAACATCCTCTAAATTGCTCAGCTGCAAATCCACACTTCCTGAATCATTGTCAGAAGCACAGGGGATCACTATTTCTTCCCGACTACAGATCCTAGGAATGAAGAGGGGATTAGAAAGGTTAGTATTTTAGGACTGCTTCCATGTCATCACTCAGGTGAAAGCTTAAATGTCACCTTCTCAGAGAAGCATTTACTGGTCACCAGTCTAAGTGAAGTAGCCTCTCCCCACGCAGTCCCACAGCTGTTTTCTAATTTTTTTTTCATAGTATTTAACCATTACCTACAACTATCAAGTTCATTTGTGTTTGTTTGTTGACTGTCTCCCATCAGACTGTAAGCTCCATGAGGAAAGAAACCTTCTCTACACAGTCATGGCTGTATTCCCAGCACCTAGCACATTGTCAGCCTCATGGGGCATGAATGGCTAGGTAAGAAATACCATGCTGCTGTTAAAAGAAACTGAGGTAGAACAATTTCCCCTTCCCTAATCTCCCTTACCCTTTCCTACTTTTTGTTTCTATAGCATGCAATACCTTTTAATGTATCATTCACTTACTTATGATATTGTTTATCATCTCCTCCTGCAAAAAATGTAAGTTCCATGAAGCCAAGGATCTTTGGCTGCTTTGTTCACGAATGTATTCTAAGAGACTAGAATACTGCCAGGCACAAGATAATGTTCAATAAAAACTGAGTGACTGAATAGATCTCTATTTTCTCAATGTTTAGCATATAGTAATGAATGAAAAGGCAAGTTGTCGAGCAATGTGTGTAAACTGTGTGTGTACATATGGACAGACACACACACACACACAAATGTTGGGATACGTGTAGGAAAACTTATGGTATTTAAACTTTTATGTTGCCTGAATTTTTTTTTTTACATTGGCATGAATATAAGATGTTGACAAAGATGTGGAATGAATATAAGATGTTGACAAAGATGTGGAACGGGGGGGGGGGGCACCTGAGTGGCTCAGTTGGCTAAGTGTCCAGATCTTGACTTTAGTTCAGGTCATGATCTCATGGTTTGTGAGATCAAGCCCCACGTCGGGCTCTGTGCTGATTGCACAGAACCTGCTTGGGATTCTCTCCCTCTCTTTCTTGCTCTCTCTCTCAAAATGAATAAACATTAAAAAAAAAAAAAGATGTAGAGCACAGAACTCCTATAAATCAGAGTTGGTAGTGTATATTGGTACAACCATTTTGGAAATAATTTGGCATTATCTGGTAAAGCAAATGTGCCTTTACCATGATTGCAATAGATATAAACAACCATAAAAGCATACACAATGGTAAAATGTAGTAAAATAATAACGAAATGATGAGTTCGGTTTTCAATAGACTTTATTTCATTGTTAAGTTTGTATAATTTAATTTTTCTAAGTAGCTGTATTTAACAACCAATTTGAACACTTCTTGCTAAATTAAAAAAAATTTTTTTAATGTTTATTTATTTTTGAGACAGAGAGAGACAGAGCATGAATGGGGGAGGGGCAGAGAGAGAGGGAGACACAGAATCGGAAGCAGGCTCCAGGCTCTGAGCCATCAGCCCAGAGCCTGACGCGGGGCTCGAACTCACGAACCGTGAGATCATGACCTGAGCTGAAGTCCGACGCTCAACCGACTGAGCCACCCAGGCGCCCCATTTCTTGCTAAATTTAATAAGTGAGTCTCGCAAGTCAGTATGAGATGGTTCCAGCACAACACCGGTTGTCTTATTATTGAGTTGGAAGATTTTTTTAGTATTTATTTATTTATTTTGAGAGAGAGGGAGAAAGCCTGAGCAGGGGAGGGACAGAGAGAGAAGGAGAGAAAGAATTCCAAGCAAGCTCTGCACTGTTAGCTTAGAGCCCCACACAGGGCTCGATCTCACCAACCACGAGATCAAGACCTGAATATAAATCAAAAGTCAGAGGCTTACCGACTGAGCCACTCAGGTGCTCCAGTAAGAGTTATATATATATATATATATATATATATATATATATATATATTCTCCATCAGCACCATCCATTAGAAATTTCTGTGATATTGGAAATTTCTATAATTCTGTGCTGTCCAAAATGATATCCAGTGGCCACATGTGGCTACTGAGCACTTGAAATGTGACTAGCACAACTAAGGAACTTTTAATTTTAATTAATTTAAAGTCAAATTCAGATATTCACGTATAACTAGTATGTAAGTATCTATTTTATTTTTATTTTTATTTTTATTTTTTTTTAATTTTTTTAACGTTTATTTATTTTTGGGACAGAGAGAGACAGAGCATGAAAGGGGGAGGGGCAGAGAGAGAGGGAGACACAGAATCGGAAGCAGGCTCCAGGCTCTGAGCCATCAGCCCAGAGCCTGACGCGGGGCTCGAACTCACAGACCGCGAGATCGTGACCCGAGCCGAAGTCGGACGCTTAACCGACGGAGCCACCCAGGCGCCCCGTATCTATTTTATTTAATAGCACAGTAGCAGACAGAAAGACCTCACTCTTCCCTATTTGGGGTAATGACATTGGGGACACTAATATTTACCATACTGTGCAGCTTTTAGATGTTCTTAACGGTTAAAAGCACAGATTATGGAGTCAGAATGTCTGGGTTCAAATCTTTAGTTCCTTTCTCTAGAAAATGGGAATAACAGTACAAACCTCACAGAATGGTGATAAGGAGTAAATAAAGTACGGAGAATGCTTACTACACTCGGGCTATCCTGTAAACGCTCAATTATTACAATTAGTTATTATTGAGTTCTTAGATAAGACACTTTCATTTTTTTTATTATTATTACGGGATTCTTCTTATCTTAAAACAAACAAGCTGCTTTTGTCTCAGGAGTCACTTCTATTTTTGACCCTGTTACTTCTGTAAAATTGGGCTAATATGCTCAGAGTTATTTTGAGGGGTACTAAACGTCACCTATAGGTCAGTTACTAACGAGCGAAACAGTCTTTGGAGGAAACTGCCATAATTCCTTAAAGGAAAAAAAAAAAATTAAAAGGAAAAGAAAAAGAAAACCTAAGCCCTCGAATATTACCTGCCCCTCCTCAAGGGACCCTACCCATTCCTTTAAAATTGGCCGGGCTGCAGAGAGAAGACTGAGTGACGGCGCGATCGGCCAATCAACGCGATTGGCCAATCAGAGGAGGCCCCGTTTCGGGCCCTCCCCACAGCCTCATCCAACCGCGTACCGGTAGCGCCCGGATCAAGACCGTTGCGAGGCGGCCGGTTCCAAATGGGCCAGGTTGCGGGGGGGAGGCGGGCCTATACAGAAGGACCGCGGCGCCCTTTGCGCGTGGGGACTGGAATTCAGGCCCCAGCTGCTGGGACTGGCCCGACCCAGCGGGACGGCAGGGACTGACCTGTGTCTAGATCCCATCCCAGCACGCGCAGACCGCCGCGAGTCCCTGGCGTCCCCTCCGGCGCGCTCTTGGCGCCACTTTCCCGAGCGGAAGTCAGCCTGCGGCTCGGGCCCTGGTGGGACCTGCTCGGAGAAATGGCGTCGCCGGGTGAGGCGTTGTGCATGGCTCGGCAACGGGGCCCCGCGGCCGGAACGCCTGGGCGAGTGGGCCGTATCCCGCGGGAGGCTAGTGCTCGCCACTCGGGAGCCGGCCAGGCGGGAGCCTCTTCCCCTGTGGGGAAGGGGCATGTGCTTGGGCTCTTTTTGGGGTCGAGTGTGTGACGGAGGGCTGTCTAGCTGGTGGGACTGCAGGCAAGCGGAGGTGGGGTGGGTGCGAGTGCGGCGTGGACCTACGGGTGCCCCCGAGGCCCAACCGGGGGCAGCGGTTAACCCTAGGTCTGGCTTCACTCATTCATTTGACTCGCGGCGGCTCCCGGGCCGGCGGGGGGTGCCTGAGTGGAAGCTTTCGGCCAAATCGTTCTTCTTTGGACCGTGGTTTCCTTTTTAGTAAAAAGGAGGAAGGAAATCACTCACCTGAGAACTTAGGGTATACATTCTGAAGTTAGATTCTCCTGGTGCATGCTTGTAGCCTGCCAAGTGTTCGTTTTGTGTTCCAGCGCAAGTTCCTTAACCTCTCCGCACCTCAGTTTCTGATCTGTAAACTAGATCAGTCACATTATCCGCTGCATAAATTGCTGTATCAAAATAAGCTGATTCCCTTGCGTAGTTTAAAATAGTATATGGCACTAAGCAAGCATCAATAAAGTTAACTGCATTGCTAGTTATTGAGTGAGCACTGTGCGGAATGGAATCCTCATGTAGTCTCACCGCGGCGGCGTGGGGCATGTGTACTATTATTTACATTTGACAGATAGGAAGGCAGAATTTCAAAGAAGAGAAGTAACTTGCCCACGATAACAGTGAATAAGATACTGGGTCATTGTTCCAGTGTTTGAAAAGTTGAGGGTGATAGAGTGGTTAAAAACAAACTTTGGATTCAAAATGCCTGCAGTTTGATTCTCATTTGTTTTTTAGGGCAGGTAACTCCTTCTGAGTCTCAATTTCTTGGTCTGTAAACCACACTCATTTGCATGTTGTGAAGATTTAATGACTCAGTGCATGCCAAGTACTTAGCATATAGTATGGGCATATCCCACACATGTTTTCATAGTCATTTACTGGATCTTAATATATTGAGTACATGCATGTATACAAAGCACTGGAGATTCCGATTTTTCTTGCATTTTTCTATCCTTTAAAAGTTCTGGCTTTGACCTTGAATTCTACCCAGACTCTGACTGCTTCTCACCTCTACTACTGTCACCCTGGCTGTGACCACCATTATCTTTTTACTTGGGTTATTACTAACTGGTGATCCTTTTTAGGTCCTTTCTCCTGCATAGTCTCAACACAGTTTTGTTTATTCTTGACAGTTGTGTCAAGATCCCATTAAATCCTGACAATTGTGTCAATGATCCTGTTAAAATGTAAATCAAATCACTCCTCAAAACTCTCTAGTGGCTCCCATCTCACTCATTAAAAGCCAGAGGCCCTACAAAGATGTTAAAGGCCCTTCAGATTTAACCTCTGCTGCCTTTATCACCGCTTCCATACTTTTCATCTTTTGCTTATGCCACTCTAGCTATACTTTCCTCTTTGCTAATATCCAAGAATACTATATATACTGCTGATTCAGGGTCTTTGCACTTGCTTTTCTTCTTGGGATAGTTTCCCCAAAAATGTCTTTGTGACTTGCTCCTTCTTTTCCTTCAGGTCTATACACAGTAGTTTTATTTCTTAGACCTTCATAGACTCTCATATTAAAAATTGTAGTTCTTCTCAGTTATCTCTTCTGTGCTTTTTTATTCTCCATAATGATTGTCACCTAACGTGATAAGTAATGTTTCTTTTTTTTTTTTTTTTTAATAACGTTTATTTATTTTTGAGACAGAGAGGGACAGAATATGAACAGGGGAGGGGCAGAGAGAGAGGGAGACACAGAATCTGAAACAGGCTCCAGGCTCTGAGCTGTCAGCACAGAGCCCGACGCGGGGCTTGAACTCATGGACCGTGAGATCATGACCTGAGCCGAAGCCGGATGCCTAACCGACTGAGCCACCCAGGCGCCCCAGTAATGTTTCTTAATTGTGTTGTGTGATATCTTTCTTTTCACCCTAGAATGTAGACTCCGTGAGGTCTTGTTTTGTTTTTTGTTTCCTGCTTTAATACCAAAAATAGTGCTTGGTAGGCATCCAATAAATATTTTATTAATGAATGCATTATAGATTTCTAGTGTTTTTAAAAACATTTTTTTTTAAATGTTTATTTTTGAGAGAGAGAGAGACAGAGAGTGAACAGGGGAAGGCAGAGAGAGAGGGAGACACAATCCCAAGCAGGCTCCAGGCTCTGAGCTGTCAGGACAGAACCCAACACGGGGCTCGAAGCCACTAATGGCGAGATCATGATCTGATCCAAAGTCGGACGCTTAACTGACTGAGCCAGCCAGGCACCCCTTCTAGTGTTTTCTTAAACTGTCTATTTTTTTATTTTGAGAGGGAGAAAGAGGAAACGTGAGCAGGGGAGGGGCAGAGAGAGAAGGAAAGAGTCCCAAAATGTAGGGCTCCATGTGGGGCTTGATCTCACAAAACATGAGGTCATGACCTCAGCCAACATTGAGTTGGATGCTCATATGACTAAGTCTCCCAGGCACCTCTCTTTCTAGTGCTTTAAAAAGAACTTTCACATTTTTTAGATTATTTAACACATACACAAGGATTTAAACAGAACTAGCATTCATAGAAGAACGATTCTGAGTAGCACTAATGTAGGCATCATTTCTATAATATACTCCAAAAAATAGTTATCTAACCTCTTTAGTTAGATTTGAGTTTGAGTGCAAGATCGGCTGCAGGCTACTCTCACTCTGAATTTTCTTATTTGTAAAATAGATATAATCATGCTTTTTAAAAAAAGTAACCTGTATGCCCAATGTGGGCATTGAACTCAACAACCTCGAGATCAAGTGTCACATGCTCTACCAGTTGAGCCAGCCAGGCTCTCCCTAATAATGCCTTTCTTAAGGGATTATAGTTCAAAGTAAATTTGACACTATAGGCAGAGGTTTAGGACCATTTCTATTAGCCTCATGATTATAGTAGTGCTCCCGTATCTGCAGGGCATACTTTCCAAGAACCCCAGTGGATGCCTAAAACTGAACCCTATACATATGTGTTTTTTTCTATACACGCATACCTATGGTAAAGTTTAATTTATAGATCAGGCACAGTGCGAGATTAACAACAATAACTAATAGTAAAAGAACAGTTACAACAATACACTGTACTAAAGGCTATGTGAATGTGGTCTTCCCTCTCTTTCAAAATATCTTGTTCTGTACTCACCCTTCTTGATATAGATAACTACATGATAAAATGCCTGCGTGATGAGATGAAGTGAGGTGAATGACACAGGCATTGTGATGTAACGTTAGGCTACTGTTGACCTGACAGTCCTGGACCGGGTTTGAACATGGGTAACTGAAACCATGAAAAGTATGGATAAGGTGGTGGTGGTGAAGGATGGATATTGTACAATCGGGTGGCAGACAATTCAGGAAACAGCCCATAGAATGTACCATTCCTAACTGCTTCCTGTCTCCTGGAGCATAATAGACAAGGATTAACTTTTCTTTCCGTGTATTTAGCAAATACGAATCTAGTACTATGCCAAGTGATGTGTAATACTTGGAAATACGGGGATGTATCGGAGAAACTGTATCCTGGAGCTTACAGTTTAGCAGAGGAATCAGACATTACACTATTACTTATGGTTGTGAAAAAGACAACATGGAAGAAGTACCGGTTGCTACGCATTGATCTGGCAACAATAGCGGTGCTAATAGAGGTAGCTAACATTTACGTAGTTCTTGCTGTAACAGTCACTACTCTATGTTAACTCAGGTAATCCTCATTACACCCCTAAGGTAGGTACTGTTACTCCCCACTTTACACTTGAGGAAACTAAGGCATGGGTTGGCCACCTTGTAACTGCCACAGCCACACTGCTAATAAGTGGCAGAGCTAGAATTTAAACCTGGCCTCAGAGGTCACATTCTTTATAGTACTTTGTAGTGTGACTGTATAAGTCACTATAGTACGGGGGACCTAACCCAAGTACTGAGGGCTGTTGGGAGGCTTTTTAAGGAAGAGATACTTGAACTGAAATCTGAGAGTAAAAATTAAGCAAAGTTGAAGTAAGGGAAAGCATGAAAAAAGTGCTGGGTAGGGAAGAACATGACTCATTAGAAGAACAGAGGGAGCCAGAGAGCCACAGATGGAGGGAAGAGATCCTGTGAGAGGCAGGCAAGGCCGTGGTGAGGGGTCAGGATTGGGCCTGTCCTAGCGGCATAGGAGTTACAAACGTGCTTGAAATGGAGTGGCATGATGGGTTCTGTGCTTCAGCTCACAGAGGCTGCCAGGAGGACTGCCCTTCAGATGGATGAAGGAGACAGTACCCACCACTTCCCTAGGACTTCTTTCCAGTTCAAACCTCCCAGTCCCCTCCCACTTCCTCTTATGATTTGGTTCCCAGACCTTGGTGTACGCCATCATTGGAACTGTACATAGAACTTTGGAATCGTTTGTGGAGTGTATTTAATAGTCCTTTCCCCCCAAGGTTCAAGCACTGTCTTCCTGTTGGCTCTGACAATCATAGCCAGCACCCAGGCTCTGACGCCCACTCACTACCTCACCAAGCCAGATGTGGAGAGACTGAAAACCTCACTGGACCGCCCCTTCACAAGTTTGGAAACTGCTTTCTACTCCATCGTGGGACTCAGCAGCCTTGGTGCCCAGGTGCCAGATGTAAAGGTAAGGCTACTTTGGTCTCGGCCTCATCCCTTGACTGTGTTCCTTTTGTGTACTTCAGAACTAACGCTTGCTCATTTGAGGAAGACCAAGGCAAATCCAATGTAAAAAATACTTATTTCCACCTGCCAGATCTTTTTTTTTTTTCTTAATGCCTAATGTATGTTTAGGACCATGCCAGGTGTTAATGTAGAATATAAAGAAGAGTGAGTCTTAGAAACTTGACATTTTACTTTAAACTTGACATTTTACCTCTAGAAACTGTTGCTATAGTTCTGAGTGAGACTGTACAAATACCACATGGACTTCTTAAGTGCCCTGTACGTGTGACTCATAAATAATAAAGGAATTCAAGATGAGAGCATTCATATTTATTAAACACTGACACTGTATCAGGCTGTTTTGATTTTTTGTTTTTTTTGGACCTTTGATGAGGAAAATGCATCATGACTAAAACTTTACCTGGTTTTAGGAACAGTCTTAAGTGAATTTACATTTTATTTATGACAGTAGCATGGATAGCTAGGGTAAAGGGGTTAAGGCCAGGTTTCTCATATAAGCCTTGTGTTATTAGTTTTCTGTGGCTGTATAACAAATGACTATAAATTTAGTTATTTAAAACAGTATTCATCTATTAGCTGATAATCCTGTAGTGAGAAGTCCAGGCAGGTTTGTATGTGCTCTCTACTTAGTGTCACAGAAGGTCAAAGTAAAGGTGTTGGCCAAGGCTGGGCTCTTATCTGGAGGCTCTGGGGAAGAATGTGCTTCAGTTTTCTTCAGGTGATTGACAGAATGCATGCAGTTCTGTGCAGTCTTAAGTCTAAGATCCCCATTTTCTTGTGGGCTGTCAGCCAAGGGCTGCTCTCTGTTCCTCAAGGCGACCCACATTACTTCTCATGTTGTCCCCTCCCCATTTAAGTCAGTAATGTCATGTTGAGTTCTTACTCTTCAAATCTCTCTGACCTCTTCTGCTACCAGTTGGAGAAAACTTTGCTTTTAAAGGCCTTTTTCATCTAATAACCGTTTCCATCTTCCCCTCCCCCAGTACCTTTTACTTGTAGAACAAGCCAGATCAACTCATCCTGGAGAAGTTTCCACATTCTGCCTTTGGTTGATAGCATCTTCATACAGTTTTTGAACACACCTCCTTATCTCTTGTATTCCTGTAAACTGATGGTTAGCTCTTGAGGCTTACTTGTATTCAGGTCAATTTTCTTGGCAAAAACATTTCATAGGTACTTCCTATGTGTACTTCCTATCAATGGGTGTGTAATATCTGGTTGTTTTAGTTATGATAAAGTTGGATCAGTGGATTCAGGTGTTGTCAGATTACCCTCTCTCTGTAAACAGTATCTAGTAGGGACTTGCTTTTGTAAAATCTCATCTGACAATATCTTTTAATTGGGAGTTTAGTCTATTTATATGTAATGTAACTATACTGTTTAGTTTAAATCTACCATCTTGTTTTTTGATTAGCTGTTTTTTTCCTCCTTCCTTCCTGTCTTAGATTGAATAATTTTTTATAATTTAAGTTTATTTATTTATTTTGAAAGAGAGAGAGCATGGGAGGGGCAGAGAGAGGGAGAGAAAGAGAATCCTAAGCAGTCTCTGCACCGTCAACATGGAGTCCGATGCAGGGCTCGAATGCCCGAACCGTAAAATCATGACCTGAGCCAAAACTAAGAGTTGGATGCTTAACCGACTGAGCCACCCAGGTGCCCTGGATTGAATTAATTTTTGATTATTCCATTTTATCTCTTCTGTTGGCTTTTTAGCTCTACTTATTATTTTAGTATTTGCTCTAGAGATTGTAATGTGCGTTTGAACTTCATCAATATACTTTGGATTACTATTTTGCTATGTCACGAATAACAAAAGAACCATATAACGAGATATTTCTATTTAAAATCCTGTCATTTGTGCTATCGTTTTCATACTATTTACTTTCTTTTAAGCATCACAGCCTTGTACTGTCTGTTGTCCAGTGTCTCAACTTCGTATATTTTTTTAGTTTTGTCGTTATTGACGGCAGGAGGTAACTTCAATGCCTTTAATTCTGCCATGGCCAGAACTGGTAGTCCCGGTTAATGTTTTGCAATCCATGGCAGTTGTTCTTTTTTTCTTTTTTCTTTTTTCTTTTTTGAAGTATAGTTGACCTACAATAACAGTTGTTATTCTTTTTGATGCTCAAAATGTCGCCTTTTAGCCAGTAGGCCAAAATGCCTTTCTATGTGCATTTTTTGCTTGTTTTTATGTGATCTAGTAGGAGAGTTTGTGATGTCTTAGGCTTACTTTTACATTTCCTGCCCCACACTAAAATCAGTAACTGCTGTTGATTTATTGAATGCCTCCTGTGTGCTGGGTACATTGGATATATTAGCTTGAGTTAGTTGTCTTAATTCTGTGGTCAAAAATAGTATCCTGTAATAGAGGAGGAAATGGAAGCTCAGAAAAGTTAGGTAATTTGCCCGATGTCTGCCAGCCATCATCTGAATACTGTATGGCAGAAGTGTTGACAGACTATGGCCCCCAGAGTCAAATCCAGCTTGAAGCCTGCTTTTGTAAATAAAGCTTTATTGAAACACAGCCATGCCCACTCTTGTAGCGGCTTTTGCACTTTAGCAGTAGAGTTGAGTAGTTACTAAAGAGACCGTCTGGCCTGAAAAGCCTAAAATATTTATTCTCTGGTCCTTTACAAACAGAAAGTTTGTTAATCCTGCTGTATGAGGTCCACACTCATTCAGGTTTCTTCCTGACAGCTAGCTCTTGTTTCCTGCCCAGTATTTCCTTCCTTAACATATGACTGTATTAAGGAAACAATTTTTCCTTGTGATCATACTGTTATAAACCCTCAAGGTGAATGTACTTCCTAGTAAAATTAGTTTTGCTCAAAAGAACGAGTGTAGGCATCGGTGCTAGTTAGCCCAAGTTTTTGATGCTGGCTCCACCTCTCTGTAAAATGGGAGTTATGATGCCTTCCTCACTGGATCATTATAAAGATAAAGTGAAATCCTATTAAGCCTAGTAAGTGTTCGGCCTACAAAAGGCCCTTCAGGTGGTAGTTATTGTTATTATTATCATCATCGTCAATATTTTACAAGTTTTGCTTCTATTTATAATTTGTTCAGGGGAGTTCAGACAATGCCTGGCACAGATACTGCAATGTACAGAGGGCTGCAGTCTGTAGAGGGCCTGGGGACGAGACAGAGCAGATTGGGAGACACAGAGTGAAGCAGTCTTGCCCTATAGAGGTTTTATATTGTGAGATATAGGAGACAAAATTGGAATATTAGGTTAACATTAAATTTTGGTGGATTTGAATGCAGGAAGAGCAGTTTCTGCTGGTCATTTTCAAGCTTGTATGGAACTGTAGGATTCAGTCCAGGGAGATCATGGAAGAATGAGCCACTTTCATGTTAGCTAGAGCAGTGCCTTTTTATCTGTCTCATGATTTGGGGTTCCACATGGATTTAGGTTGAACACATACTCCTAAAGGTGTTCTCTGATGATGTCCAGAGTTTGAGGGGACGTTGGTCAGGGCTGAAGATGCAGACTGAAGCCATCTGGATGGCTGCAGTGCAGTGTGATATGGGGTAATTGCATAACTGGGCCAGCTATGGCTTTGTGTTTATAACACAGACTCTAAAGTCAGACTGCTTGGCTTCAAGTTCTTGACTTCAGAACTACATAGCTGAGTTAACTGTGCAGCTTACCGAACCTTTCAGAATCTGTTTTCTCATCTGTAAGATGGAGATAATAATAGTCCACTCACCACTCATAGTCTGTTAGGGTAGTTAACATGGTGATGGCATGGAGTATGTACTAAGTATTAGCTCTCAGCTCTATTATGTAGTAGTAGTGGGTGATGGACATCGATTGACATTTTTCTCGACTGTCATCCCCATTGCTTGATGGCTAATCAACAGAGGGTGTTCGACACATGGTTGTTGAATGAATTGTAAACGTTAGCTTATTAGAAATGGAAGCTCTCAAATGTGCCTGTTAACCAGAAAATAAATGGGTTAATCACACTTTGTTCTTCAAGTCGCTTGTGGAATGTGCTGCGGTGACTGTGTGATGTGCACATCGTAAGCAATGGAAGGGAGTTGTATGGAAGGTTCAAGCTAGCAAATTGCCTTCTTAGATGTGCACACTAAATAAATCCACTGAGGACAGTCTCCCTTACTGCCACTTCCATGTGGTGATGTGCATCCTGCTCCATTGTTGTTGCTTTCAGCTGAGCAGAGAGAATGCCCTCAGCCCTGCTAGATGCACTGAACCGGCTGCTCTCACAGGTAGATCCTTAGGGGAGATTTTGGTTATTTTGTCATAAGAGATTTTCCCAGCAAAACTGAGAGGAATGGGGTTTAATAAGAATATGAGTAGAAGGCAGTTGTAGGAACAACAGAATGTGGAATGAGAGTTAGTTTTAGGTGTTAGGAAGAGTGAACAATTTCATTTTAATAATCAGGTTCTATATATGTATAATTAAAAGCCATACGCACATGAGGGTCACCTGGGAGGCTCAATTCGTTGAGTGTCTGACTTTGGCTCAGGTCATGATCTCATGGTTCGTGAGTTCAAGCCCTGCATCGGGCTCTCTGCTATGTGCACAGAGCCTACTTTAGATCCTCTGTTCCTCCCTCTCTCTGTCCTTCCCCTGCTCGTTCTCTCTCCCTCAAAATAAATAAATAAACTTAAAAAAATAAATAAAAATAATAAGCACATGAGAATGGTGGTTTTATAGATGTTACTGCTTAGCCTTCTTTAAGATTTAAGAATAATGAGAGTTGTTTTGTATTCACTATAATGAAAACATGAAGTAAATAGGTTATATATTATGGCAAAACTTGCGATGTAGTGTTTGAATGACTAAAATCAGGAAACATTAGGCAGTGTTTACGGGTTGTCAGACAATCACACACTTTCCCTGTCTGTAAAAAGGCGAAAATGGTACCTATCTTATAGGGTTGTTATGGGGATTAAATGAGATGATTTGTATAAAGCGCTTAGCTTGGGGCGCCTGGGTGGTTTAGTTGATTGAGTTCTGACTTCGGCTCACATCATGATTTCTTGGTTCGTGAGTTTGAGCCCTGCATCAGGCTCTCTGCTTGGGATCGTCTGTCTCACTGTCTCTGCCCCTTCCTCTCTCTCTCTCTCAAAAATAAACATTAAAAAAAAAAAAAAAAGAATAAAGTGCTTAGCTCAGTGTCTGGTACGTGGCGAGTACATATGAAGGACAGGATGTTTGTACCATTCACCGAGTACTGAGTGCTTGTTGAGGGCCAGGTACTCAGCTGGTTGCTAGGGATAGCAGACAGACATTCCTTCAGGCAGTAATTATTTGTGGAGCATTTGCTATGTGCCAGGCATTATACTAAGTGCAGAAAAGATAACAGCTCGTTACCTAGTGAAGGACAGGTGCCACGATAGTGAGATCAGGTGCTGAGTACAAAAGGATGCATAGCATGTAGAAAGTCCCAGGCCCATGTGGTGTGTGGAGTTCAGCAGAGGGAGAAGCTCACTCACGCTGTCTGCTGAGAAAGCTCGCCATAAGCCCTAACCTTGTACAGGGGGGTTGCCATCTGTACTGGCTGCTGCACGATTCATTTAGTCATTTAACAGATATTTAGTGAATTCGTGCCATGTGCTTGGCACTGGGGTTTCAGTGTTGAACAGTGAAAGAAAGCTTCTGCCCTCTTGGAATGTATACTCTAATAATGGAGATAGACATTAGTCATATAAGCAAATGTATTCATGAATATTTGTAACAACGGTAAGTTTTACGAAGGTGAGGTATATAGTGTTTATTTTTATTTTTTATTGAAAAAAAATTTTTTGAACGTCTATTTATTTCAAGAGAGAGAGACAGCGCGCGAGTGGTGGAGGGGCAGAGAGAGGCAGACACGGAATCCAAAGCAGGTTCCAGGCTCCGAGCTGTCAGCACAGAGCCTGACGCAGGGCTCAAACTCACGAACTGTGAGATTATGACCTGAGCTGAAGTTGAACGCTCAACTGACTGAGCCACCCAGGTGCCCCAAGAGATAAATACTATTTATAAATAGGGGACTTTGACCTGCTCCGGAAAGGCTTTCCCAAGGAAATCTCTGAACTTAAATCTCACTCTGTATCCCTCTAAATTACAGCTCCTTGAGGGCAGGGACATTGTCCATTTTATTTGTTGTACATCTCCAGTTCCTAGAATAGCAGCTGGCATGTGGTAGGCACTCAGTAACTGTTTATTAAATGAAGGAAGGTATGACTGATCTGAATTCTAAAGGGAGAAGAAGAGTTAACGGGGACAGGGGAGGGAACTTTAGGCAGAAGGAATGGCATGTGCAAGGGACCTGTGCAGGCAGGGAGCAGGTTACATTTGAGAGACTGACTGGAGGCCGCATGTTAAGCAGACAGTGGGAGAGAGAGGAGTGTAGCCAGAGAGAAAGGCTGGAGCTAAGTCTAAGTGCCTTGGCAGCCACAGGAAAATTTTTGCTTTTTCTCTAAAGAGCAGTTGATTTTAAGCAGCAAGTATCACGATCCATTTTCATTTTGGAAAGGTTTCTTTCCTGTTCTATAGAAGACAGACTTTGGCAGGGGAATATGGGGCAACACTGAATGCAGAAGGGGTGCAAAAGATAATACCCGGGGACGCCTGGGTGGCTTAGTCATTTGGGCATCTGACTCTTGATTTCAGCTCAGGTCATGATCTCATGGTTTGTGGGATCGAGCCCTGCAATGGGCTCTGTGCTGCCAGCATGGAGACTGCTTGGGATTTCCTCTCTTCCTCTCTCTGTCTCTGTCCCTCCTCTGCATGCATGTGTGCTCTTTCTCTCAAAATAAATACACTTAAAAAAAAAAAGTTAACACCTGGACTTCCAGCGTTTGCTGCACAGGTAGATGGTTGAGCTATTCTGTAAGACAGGAACATAGGTTTGTGCAGGCAAGTTCATGAATTTGGTCTTAAACCTGTTGAGTTTGAAATGCCTTTGAGTCATGTAAATGGCCATTGAGAGAAGTCTGGGTTGGGGGTAAAAATCTTGAGAATATCTGCATAAAAGTTCTGGATGAAGCCGTGGGCATGAGTGAGATTGCCTCGGGAGAGAGAGGATGGATGAGAAGTGGGCCTAGGAGTTGAAAAACTCCAGCGTTGAAAGGTCAGGTAGAAGAGGATGAAAGTAAGGAGCCCCTGTGAGAAGTAGGACGAGAGCCAGGAGAGTGCTGGAGAATCCTGGAAGCGAAGGGAGGCGAATGTTTCAGAATGAGGAAGTGATCAGTTCTGTCCAGTGCTGAGGGAGTGAGCACTGGAAAGTCTCTTTTGGCTTTTCCGACTTGGAAACTCACTGGTAGCGGAGAGAAGGTAGCAGCTGGGGGGAGAGAAGGATCAAGAAAAGTTTATTTAAAAAAAATGTTTATTTATTTTGAGAGAGAGAGAGAGAGAGAACCTGAGCTGGGGAGGGGCAGAGAGAGAATCCCAAGCAGGCTCTGCGCTAACAGGGTGGAGCCCAAGGAGGGGCTCAGTCCCCACGAACTGTGAAATCGAACTGTGAAATTGTGACCTGAGCCAGAATCAAGAGTTGGGCACTTAACCGACTGAGCCACCCAGGCGCCCCCAAGGAAAGTTTTTGTTTTTGTTTTTTTTAATTTTTTATTTTTGAGACAGAGACAGAGCATGAACAGGGGAGGGGCAGAGAGAGAGGGAGACACAGAATCGGAAGCAGGCTCCAGGCTCTGAGCCATCAGCCCAGAGCCCAACGCGGGGCTCGAACTCACGGACCGCAAGATCGTGATATGAGTTGAAGTCGGACGCTTAACCGACTGAGCCACCCAGGTGCCCCAAGGAAAGTTTATTTTAAAAGAAGTCTTGGTGACTTCTGGGTGACTCAGTCTGTTGAGCATCCGACTTTGGCTCAGGTCATGATCTCTAGTTTGTGGGTTTGAGCCCTGCATCGGGCTCTGCACTGGCGGTACTGAGCCTGCTTGGGTCTGTCTCTCTCTCCCCCTGCCCCACTTGCTCTCTCTCAAAGTAAATAAATAAACTTTAAAATAACATAAAGTAAAAGAAGTCTTGAATTTTGTTAATATGTCAGGTGTTACCAGTTGAGAGGGAGAAGTTTAGCTGACAAATTGAATGAGTGGGCTTCCAGATGGAGAGAACTGCTCACACTAATCTGGAGGCTTAAAAGTGCTTGTGTTTTGGGAGCAGTGAGTCGGTTGTCTGGGACAGCCAGAACAGAGGTGCGGGGGGAAGTGTGGTAAGAAGTATGTATGAAAAAGGTGAGCCCAAGGGGCGCCTCGGTGACTCAGTCAGTTAAGTGTCCAACTCTTGATTTCAGCCCAGGTCATAATCTCATGGTTCGTGAGTTTGAGTTCCACATTGGGCTCCATGTTGACAGTGCCGACAGTGTGGAGCCTGCTTGAGGTTCTCTCATTCCCTCTCTCTCTCCCTCCCCTGCTCATGCTCGCTCCCTCTCTCAAAATAAATAATATATATGTACATACACACATACATATATATGTGTGTATATATATGTATTATATACATATATGTATATGTATATATAATATATGTATATATATGTAATATATGTGTATATATATGTATTATATACATATATGTATATGTATATATAATATATGTATATATATGTAATATATATGTATATATATGTAATATATATTATATATATACACATATATACATAATTTTTTTATTTTTTTTTAATTTTTTTTTAATTTTTTTTTTCAACGTTTTTTATTTATTTTTGGGACAGAGAGAGACAGAGCGTGAACGAGGGAGGGGCAGAGAGAGAGGGAGACACAGAATCGGAAACAGGCTCCAGGCTCCGAGCCATCAGCCCAGAGCCTGACGCGGGGCTCAAACTCACGGACCGCGAGATCGTGACCTGGCTGAAGTCGGACGCTTAACCGACTGCGCCACCCAGGCGCCCCCATAATTTTTTTTTTTAAGAGGAAAAGGTGGGCCCCGTTACAAAGGACCTGGTGTGGGAGCTCTTGCCTTGGAATGCCTCTATATCACAACATGGTGACGAAGTCTGGCGAGATTACAGAGTGTGGTGTGAGAGGAGTTCAGAGTAGTTGGGAGATGTTAATGGTTTTGAAAATAAGGGAGAGGTAAGGGCAGATGAGAGAGATTTAGCTATCTTTTCTTGGCTCCTGATTCTGTTCAGGGAGTTGTAGGGAAGAATGGGTAGAGAAAAGCACTGATGTTCTTTGCTCAGTAGGATGTTTAGATAATTGGGAGTATTAATATAGGGCATAGAAGGTTAGAGAGGAGCAGATAGGGAGTGGACACTTAGGGGACGATTTGCAGGCCTCAGTTGGGAAAATGAATGTAGGATGAGGACAGCTCAAGTCAGAGTTACAAACCCTTGGAAGTGGCCAGCTGAAGCCTCAGCATTGGGTGGTCTTCCAAGAGTCCAGGGTGTGTTTCCAGAGGTCTTCTGGCACTTCTGCTGCTGCTGTTAAAACCTAGTACACATTGGGAGCTTAAAAGCCACTGACTGCTGGGACTGTTTACCTTCATTTGCCTGTACAAAGAATTAGGGAATTGGCACAATGCTGGTTTTCCTACAGGACAAATAATTTTTCACTAGAGATGAAAAACCTTGAGAGACAGAGGTTGTATGTAGCTCAAACTATGGAGCCAGGCTGCCTGGGTTTGAATTCCAGCTCCTCCATTAAGAGCTGAGTGACCTTGGACAAGTCACTTTGCCTCTCTGATGACTCAGGTTTCTTGTCTGTAAACTTAAGAGGAGGACCTAATACTTAAGGAGAAATGCACATAAAACACTTAGAACAATGTTGACACATTTTAAGTGCTTAAAAAGTGGTAGCAGTGACCATAATCCTTGGGGGGGGGGGGGGGGTCTTGGATGCTGTTGTTCTATTGTTAAAGCACCAGATGGCGATAAAGTACATGTCTTAAGTTTACCCACATTGTCCTGAAGGATTCCTTGAGTAGATTGTTTTCTTTTTCAGATCCCTAATTTGTGCAGTGTGAAGTATTTCTTTGTGTGTTTTTTTTCTTCTCGAACTTCTGGTTGAAACCCATTTGTTTTGAGACTCTTATTTAACTTCTTTCATAAAATTTAAAAATAGATTTTTGGTTAAAGTAGCACACACACAGGAAAAAATCAGATAATACAGCACAACTGTTAGTGAAAAGCAACAACCCATTACGTGGCCCACCTTGTTCTACACCCTGTCTTACTCCTCAGAAGCACCCACTTTTAACTGGTTTTATTGCCACTTAATTTTGAATAGCTGAATTTTATGTTACCTCCATCAAAATGTTTAGCAATGTAACTATTAGATAGTATTCCTTGTGGTTTGATACAGTGAGAATAGCATGAGTTTTATTATGTGCCTACTTTGTGGCAGACACTGTGATTGGGGTTCATCCAAGTTTTTGCTCTTCAGTAACTGGTCACTGGGGGAGGTAGTTAGTACAGTGTGGTAAGCACTTTGGGGGAGCATTTGGGAGGGAAGGCCCTGGCCTAACCTGGGATGAATGTCCGTAAATGCTTTCTGGAAGAGGTGACATCTGAACAGAGATGAAGATAAGACCTGGTTGGGCAGACTGGAGGGACAAGGGAAGGGTGCTCCCAGCCGGGTAGTAGCAGGGTCACATACATATCAAGGCGAGATCATAGTGTCTCTGGGTAGCTGCAACACGCTGGAGGGTAAGACTTTGGAGTCGGAGGTGGTGTGGTGGTAAAGCTGGCACTGAAAGTGCCAGTCACGGGGGCATTTTATGCCATATCAGAAACTTCGGCTCTTTTTCTCAGGATAATATCAGATAATACAGCACAACTGTTAGTGAAAAGCAACAACCCATTACGTGGCCCACCTTGTTCTATACCCTGTCTTACTCCTCAGAAACACCCACTTTTAACTGGTTTTATTGCTGGAACCACCCGAGGGTTTTGATAGCAGAGTAACATGGTTACATTTGTATTTTGTGAAGACCACCCTTGAAGCAGTCAGTATGCAGAATGAACTGCATGGCTTGAGGCCAGTTAGGAGATGATTAAAACAGACTAGGTGACAAATGGCAAGTACCTGAAATAAGGCAATGAGGGAAGCCAGAGGATGGGGATTGGGTTGGAAAAATGAAAGGAGATAGGGTCACCAGGCTTGTAGGGTAACGGAAAAGTCGAGAATGATTCCTAGGTTTCTGCTTCAGGTAGTAGGGTATGTGGTGGTGCCTGTACATGAGCTGGAAGGTCCAGGTGAAGAAATAGAAGGTTTCAAGCTCCTTTTAGATGTCTTTAACCTGACTTAACTTTGAAGACATCTAAGTGGAGACCCCAGTACAGTTAGAATCGGTGGAGACGTTGCCATTTTGTGGCTTTGTCACCTTCATCAGGTGACTTACCAACTCTAAGCTTTCTTTTCCTGTCAAATGCGAATGGTAATCTCTACCATAGGGTCCTTATGTTCATTAAAAGGAAGAGCATCATAAACACCCAGCACAGGTTATGGCCACAGCAGGTGATCAGTGAAAATGTTTTTTTGTTTTTTTTGTTTTTTCTTTTTTCTTTTTTCTTAGGCTTCAGAAGGACTAGAGTACTTTAGGTTTGTTGCTCTTGATATGAAGTCTACAGTGTTGTGTAATACAGTGTTCTATGGAAAATACCTGCTTAAAACACAAAATCTTGTATAGTTCATACTTTTAGCCATCACAGATTGCTTAGCATTTTGTCCTCAAAAAACATGTATGCTTTCCCAGTCACTGTGTATATTGCCACTTATCATTGACTTTCCCTCCTATTTAGAAAGCGTGTGCCTTCATTAAGTCAAACCTTGATCCAGGCAATGTGGATTCCCTTTTCTATGCTGCCCAGTCCAGCCAGGCCCTCTCAGGGTGTGAGGTGAGTCCAGCTTCTACGTTTCTATATGCTTTACACTGTAATGTGTATTTTTAAAGGGGGAGGGTCATGTCAGATTAATTTTTTTTTTTAACAGTAAGAATCCATTAGTATGGGCGGGAATTCCATTCTTGTGATTTTATTTTTCTTAAGGAAATGGAGTTTATTTTTTTCTCCGAGTTTTCACTTTTCATGGCTTTTCAATAATTTTTCCTATAGTTGCCTCTCTTCTGGGAAGCCTAGATTTTTCTTTCCAACTCCCTTTAACTTTTAAAAATGTTCAGAGTAAAAGAAGAATGTCCCCATGCCAGATTTCTGGAAATCCGTTTCATTGAACATAGGAGAACCATACAAGTAGACAAGTGACTTGCCAGAATCTTTTTAAGTGTTATGCTGAGTTCCTACAGACATTGAATTCTGGTGTCCCAGCAGTTGAGGAGGGACAACCGTGTGCTAGCCGGGTGGTATGACTTTGGCAGTCTCTCTATGTGTTGTTTGCCACAACTACCAGCACCTGTTCTAAACTCTATGTCTGCCAATCCTTTCTTAGATCTCTATTTCAAATGAGACCAAAGATCTGCTTCTGGCAGCTGTCAGTGAAGACTCATCCGTTACCCAGATCTACCATGCAGTGGCAGCCCTAAGTGGCTTTGGCCTTCCCTTGGCTTCCCAAGAAGCACTCGGTGCCCTTACCGCTCGCCTCAGCAAGGAAGAGACTGTGTTAGCGTAAGTCACCGTGTCGAGCACTTTTCAGACTTCATTTGTGTCAGAGACTATCCTGAGAGGGTTCGTCCACTGATTTCAGCAAATATTTTCTGGGCATCTACTATGTGCCATGTGCTCTGCCAGGCGCTGCAGACACGATATTAAATTAAGACAGGGAAGGTCCCTGTCTTGGTGGACTCATCTGGACACCGTGTTCCTCAAGATACTGAGTCAGAATATAAACACACTGCCATATAAAGACAGAATTGCTTCAGGGGCACCTGGGTGGCTCAGTCGGTTAAGCGTCCGACTTCAGTTCAGGTCATGATCTGAGTTTGTGAGTTCAAGCCCCACATCAGACTCTGCGCTGACAGCTCGGAGTCTGGAGCCTGCTTTGGATTCTGTGTCTCCCTCTCTCTCTGTGTCCCTCCCCTACTTGTGCTCGCTCTCTCTCAAAAGTAAATAAATAAACAAACATTAAAAAATTTTTTTTAAGTAAAAAATTTAAAAAAAAGAGAATTGCTTTTGAGGTTAGAGGCTGAAGCAGGGGAGGAGATAACCGAGGGAAAGTGAGGCCAACAAGTCACATGCATCTTTGTTGAGGTTTGGCTGGGGCACAGTGAGCTGTTGGCAGTGGAGGCCCTGCACTGGAGGAGGGCTTATAGGATCCCTTGAACCTGTGACAGACAACATCTGCTGGGAGAAGTGTGTGCTCAGAGGAGAGAGCATTCTAGGAATCAGACTCTACTACTCTGCAAAAGCTTAGGTGAAGGAGAAGCACTTATAGGAAAGGAACTCTGAGCAACTTTCCTGTTTATTATAAATTTAATGTTTTAACAGACTTAAGGATGTTTACTAAACTTTTTTTTTGTCATTAGTGAAATGCATTTAAAAATTTTTTTTTCATGTTTATTTTTGAGAGAGACAGAGACAGAGTGCGAACGAGGGAGGGACGGCAGAGAGAGAGGGAGACACAGAATCCGAAGCTGGCTCCGGGCTTTGAGCTGTCAGCATAGAGCCTGACTCGGGACTTGAACTCATGAACTGTGAGATCATGACCTGAGCCAAAGTTGAACGCTTAACTGACTGAGCCACCTAGGTGCCCTGATTAGGGAAATGCATTTTAAAGTTTATTTACTTATTTTTGAGAGAGACAGAGGCAACGTGAGCAGGAGAGGGAGGGGGGGGGGGGGGGGGGGGGGGGGGGAGAGAGAGAGAGAGAGAGAGAAGGCTCTGCCCTGTCAGCACAGAGCCCTGTGTGGAGCTCGAACACACGAAACCATGAGATCATGACCTGAACCGAAAGCAGGGTGCCCAGGATATTTATTAAACTTAAAAGTGATTCTATATGTAGTTTTTTTCTTTAACACTGAAATTCCCCACTTATAACAGTACATGTATTTTTTGTTTTGTATTTGTCCCCCATTCAGTTGCAACCCCTGAAAGGAGGGGGAGCACCTGGCCTCTTGTTATTTGTTTAGCAAGATGTTGGTGACACCAGTTCCCTATTGCAGATAGTTCAGTTGTTTCCCAGATTTTTGGGTTTTTTGTTTCTTTGTTTTTGTGGGGAGGGGGTAAGATCAAAATGTTTTTAAACTTGAAATTTTGTTAAGGGCAGGGCTCACAGTCAGTTGACATTCTCTCTCACTCACACCCTGTTCATTTGCACACGGTCAGTAAGTAATCAGTGACTTTGGGGCTACTTTTCCCAGGGCTGACGTCTTGTACACACTTTGTCCAGTGCTTGGCCCTGCAGTCCTTTGCTTTTAGGTCACATTATTTTGATCTCCTCTCATAATCCCTTGGGAGAAATCCCCAGGGATCCCCAGTGAGATCCGTAGTATCATGTCCAGATATCCCTGTCATCAGTGCCTCAGTCTGATGCCATCTTCTACAGCAAAACTTTCCTTTTCCCTCCAAGCAAAAAAGAAAGTTTCCCTCCTCAAAATCCCAGAACAGAAAAAAATACAAAGAAAATACATCTATTTTGGAGTCAGTTATACTTGGTTATGTGGTTATACTTTGAACACCAGCTCTGTTCCTTTCTTGCTCTGACTTTGGGTTAGTTACTAACTTCCCTGAGCTGCATCTATAAAATGAGCCCAATAATCCTTACATCATAGAATAAATGTCAGGATTAAATGAGATAATGCATGTGAAGGAGCTCTTGCAGTGCCCAGTTCTTAGCGGGCTTCCACCAAAAGCTCCTTCTCTAGAGCATTTCCTTCTTAGTCTCTTTCTTAGGAAGCTGGTTACTTCCTCGGTTTACTGTAGTTCTTTCTCTTTTAGACTGTAAGCTTCTTTATTTGTGGTGTGCACACAGCATGGTGCATGGGAGGTGCCCAACAAAGAGTTTATAAAGGCTGAAACTGTACTTTGATGTTTCGGTTTTCTTGTGCAGGTAGAAAGAGCACGTGCTTGGGATCGGGGAGAACTATGTTCAAATCCTTAATACTCTTCTACTTAATATCTTTGTGACCAACAGCAGGAGCTTCAACCCCCTTAAACCTCAGTGTTTTCATATGTAAAATGGAGAGAGTGGTATCTGTCTCATAGGGTTATTTTGAAGATCAAACTGGCAGGGTGCCTTATATAACATTACTACTGACTTGCCCTATGTAAGGAAATTGGATCTAAATTAGGACTTGTAAATGGGTCATCTACATTTAAGTGGACTTATTCTAGGATATGAATGTTCATAAACTTGTCTAGAATGGAGAAAAAAAAATTGTAGGTTTGAAGGAACCATCTGAAAAGATGCCATTGTGGTGTCCTATAACCTAATTTCTTTAAATCATTTGCTGTATATTAGCAAGACAAGATCGGCTTTCTTAGTGTTTGAAAAAGTACTTCAGAGGGAAAGAAATTGCTGACTGGGGAATAAGTAATTAAAGCCAGTGACAAAACTTTTCAAAAGCTAAGTGGATTAATTTCAGTCTAAAAACTTCTGAAGTTGTTACCAGCATGACACTCACTCGTTCTAAAGAAGAGAAAAATGATACCTTAATTGAAAAGTTCTTTCTTGGCTGTCTTAGCAACCTTTTCTGGCCTCAGCATTTATCACGGGCAGATGTGGGATTTTATCTTGTTTGGAAATTCAGGTTTCGTTTTCTCTAGTGCTTTTTAACAACAAAGATCCCATGGGAGTCATTGAATACTCTGGGGCTTTCCTGTCCATGGACTATAACTCCCCTATTTTCCAACTTATCATCTTAATGGAATTAATTTTCCATAGAGGGAATCTAAATTGTTATGATCTCAATGAAAGCAGATAAATTCTCTCTCTACATTCCCCAACACATTGACCTGATTGATAAATGGTGGTTTTACATAAAGGCCCAGTCGTGTCTTGGGAAATAGGTAACCATTCTGGGGTTGAGTAGCAGTGGCTTAACCACCAGGGGTCCTCAGCTTCATGCATTCTAGAAAAGCAGCATTTATATTTTCCGGGTTATCTGCACTAAGAGAATAGAATCTAATAAAAAAATCTTATGCGTACATACCTTTCACATTCTGCCTTGAAAGTTTGTCTTACAGGAATATATTCATGAGTGGATAAAACTACATGAATAACGCATAAAAACAATGAAGTACTGATACATGCTACAACATAAGTGAGCCCTGAAAACATGCTAAGGGAAAGTATAAGGAACCAAATACAGATTACATGTTATCTGATTCCATTTACATGAAATATCCAGAATAGGTAAATCCATAGACAGATGCAGATTGGCGTTTACCAGGGGCTGTGCCCATTAAGCTGGGAAGCAAGTGCTTAATGGGTACAGGGTTATCTTTTAGACTGATGGGAGGGAATGTTTTGGAACTAGATAGAAGTAGTGATTGTACAACATTGTGAGATACATACTAAATACCACTGAATTGTTCACTTTTCAAATGGTTAGTTTTCTAATGTAAATTTCACTTCAATTTAAAAATATTTAGAGGGGCGCCTGGGTGGCTCAGTCGGTTAAGCGTCCAACTTCGGCTCAGGTCACGATCTCTCGCGGTCCGTGAATTCGAGCCCCGCGTCAGGCTCTGTGCTGACTGCTCAGAGCCTGGAGCCTGTTTCAGATTCTGTGTCTCCCTCTCTCTCTGACCCTCCCCCGTTCATGCTCTGTCTCTCTCTGTCTCAAAAATAAATAAACGTTAAAAAAAAAAAAATTAAAAAAAAATATTTAGAGAGATGAGTAAGGGCTATCTGTTATAGCATTGTATGACTTAGGACAACATAAATGTTTATCAACTGGAGATTGAGTAAATTCTGGTACATCTAAACAGTACGTACTATGTCATGATTAATAAGAATGAAGTACATTTATATGTACTCATGTGGAAAGTTGTATACAACGTATCATTAAACTAAAAATAAGTTGGAGAACGATTATCTTTTAGGAGTAGGTATTATAGGAATTTTAACTTTCTTCTTTAGTAATGTATTGCTTGAAGTTTTGACAAATATGTACTTTTATAATCAGAAATAAATGGTAGGAAAAGAAAAAGGGAATACATTCTGGTTTCAGAACTGAATTCCTTTTATCTTATTTAATGCCTGAAGGATTAAGTGACTTTCAGGTCTCCCAGCAGGGTGATGATCGCACAAGTATTGAACATTCAGCATGTGTTTCCTGAAGCCTTCTTGTTTATAACACATTCATCTGGTTTGCTCCAAATTCTACCCAACAATCTGCATATGTAGATTCTATAATATTCTTTGGTCTTAGAGTAAGAAAAGTAGAAAGTTAACAGGCAGCTAAGTTCTGCCTAGCACAGTTTCTTGTACAACATACAGCTTGGTTGAATTCAATTCTGTTCTCCCGAAGAGCGTATCTCTTTTAAAACTAAGTAAGTCTTAGTCTCAGTGTTCTGTGTATGATGACACTAGGAACAAAACATATTTTCAGAGGAGAGTGAACCTGTGCTCCCTCTCTTCCCTGTGCCCACGGTACTTATTTCAGGTCATGTTGCCTGGACTGCCTTCTCTTGCTGTTATGATCTTTGTAATATGATGTCCTTTCCCAACTGGATTATGATTAAGTTCCTTAAAGACTGAGACTGTGTTATACTTGTAAAGAACAGGAGAGGGGTATTCTTGAAAGTGTCCCAGTATAGGAAAGAGTGAGTGGATAAACGGAGATTTGCCATTCATTGGGGTTGTACTCTTTATCTTCCAGAACGGTCCAGGCTCTGCAGACAGCATCCCACCTGTCCCAGCAGGCTGACTTGAGGAGCATTGTGGAGGAGATTGAGGTGTGAATTTATTTTGCCAAATGAATTTCGTAGCTCCTGTCTTTGAAACCCTTTAGAAGAGTCTTGCAGAGAGACATGCATGGTTTATTTTGGCCAGTTACATTTCTTTTCATATCCATGGCACACTTATGTTCTTTGTATCAGAGCAAATGTCCTAGGAAATATTTGTTCAGGTAGGATAGTTACACCATCAATAAGGCAACAGACTACTTTTGCAGCCTTTTGTAGGTATAGGTTCATAGTCCACAGATTTTAGAGCCTAACAAACCTCAAATTCAGATATTTTTTAATGCTACTCATTACTTTGTAATCTCAGGCAAATTTTTAATGTCTGAGCCTCAATTCCTTGTATGGGGTTGTAGGAACAAGTGAGGTTCTCAAGTCCCTAGTACATAATAAGTGCTCAGCAAGTGGTCACTGTGTTTTTATTACTCCATCCTTTCCTTTACCTAGGACCTCCTGCTGCTCAGAGCCTACTCTCATGGACTGCATAGTCAGTGATGACAGGCAGTCCACACAGTGTCATCACTGGGTGCCCCACCCAGTGTGGGCACATTAGCTGCCCCCTCATATTGCCCAGAAGAGGTATATGTCTCTCTTCATCCTTTAGAGCATTGAATAAGAGAAATGCTCTGCTCTGTAGGTTGTATCCAAAAGGATGGCCATGGGATCCGCCTGTGTCACGATGCTTCCTGGGTGCACTGCGGCCTGGCCCGCTGGCCCTCTGCCCAGAGCAGGGCTTAGGCTTGAGTATAGGGGTCAGGGAAGGAACACTCCCAGGGCTGCAGCAGATACTGTTCTCTTCAAATGCCTGTGTGATATTCTTCACTCTGTGCCTAAGCATCTTAATTGAGCAAGTGCTAAATGTCAGAGGTGTTCTCCAGATTTGGAGTGTGATTTCTCAAAACTGTCTGCTCGGGGCGACAGGTTTGTTCATCTTGCTTCTGTTACCACTTGACTTCCAACATGCGTCCATTTTGTTGTGACAGGATCTTGTTGCTCGCCTGGATGAACTGGGAGGTGTGTATCTCCAGTTTGAAGAAGGACTGGAAACAACAGCGTTATTCGTGGCTGCCACTTACAAGCTCATGGACCACGTGGGGACTGAGCCATCCATTAAGGAGGTACCTGATAATTCTCAAGCATGAAAGCCAAAGGGGTTGTTGACTTTATCTGCTAAGAACAGCTTCTTTCAGAGGGGGCTGTTTAGGTAGCCTTGGGACGTAGTCACCCAGTGTCTTGGGTTAGGCATTGAAAATGAGAAACAGAAAGATGTAATGCCTGTCCTCAAGAAACTGGTTGTCAGTGGGATGGACATGTAAACAAATTGTCACGCTTGCCTTATTTTATTTTTTTATTGTTTTTTTTTTTTCTCACAACACTTAACAGTTTATAAAGCATTTTTATGTGTGGCTCATTTGATCACCGTAGGAAATCTGTGAGTAATATGCGCAGTCAGATTTGGTCCCTCTCTAGAGTGGCAACGTGACGTGTGAGGACACACAGATAATAGGTGGGAGAGATGCCTCTAAACCAGGTCTCCCCATGCTACAGGCGCTCTCCTTCCCATGTGTTATGAAATGGATGTCCAGCTTTCTTGTTCCTGTACTGCAAAACTGCCTCTTCTGCCTCCCACCTCAGCCTCAGCAGTGGCTAAATGGCTAAATCTTAGCTAATCTTTGCCGATTGACATAGTTTTCTGAGAGGCATATGTGTCTACAGACATCTACCAAGAGTTAATTCTTCTTTTTTCTTTGTTTGTTTGTTTGTTTTTTTCAAGAGGAACTTGTTAACCTGCAAGAACCTTCGGCGGGAATGTGTGTGGGAAATCTTTTTGAGTTGGACCCTCTTTGTACCCCTCGTTTGTGAGAAGGTTACCAACCCTTAACTACAGGATTTAAAATACAAGATGCTGTTGTTTTCATTTTAGGAGAAGAGATCTGGGTTCCAAGTTAGAACTTTCATTTCTCTTACGCATTTTGAGTTCTGTGCTGAGTTTCTTCAAGTAAATAGTAAATACTTATCTGCGTTGGGTAATTTGAATTAATTTTATATTTTCTCTGGAGGGTATGACCTAATAAGTTATTCATGTGTTAGCATTCTTCTGTTGTCTTTTGTTTACCCTAAGCGTAGAAGGTCTGGAGATCCCATACTCTCTTAATTTCTATGACGGGTGAAAGTGCAGGAATGTGGGTCTTATGGTACAAATCATTAAGGAACTCTCCTGTACACAGTACAGTAGATGAATTGGCAATATTCTACATATACAACTTAAACTTTTTCTTGCTTTATTCCCAAGCTTCTATTCACCAGGTGTTTGGCTGGAGTAATTTTGCTGTCACTGCTTTTGACATAACCATTCTGGTGAACAGTCCTCCATTTTAACATGTCAACAGCCTAGTGATGGAAAAATGTAATTGGTACAATTAAAGAAAATTATTTCATGTCGACTGTGAATAACACTGTCGGGAACAAGGGAGCTCTTTTGTTAGATTGTAGATTTTAAAAAACAAAACTGATTGAAGTGAAAAATGTTTCCTCTTAAGCACACAGCCTCCAGAATTTTAATAATGCCTTTTAGGTTCCACATTTTTAAAAAACTGCATTCTCTTTTCTCCTCTAAACAGCCCATTAGTTCTTAATGGAAAGTTATTTTAGTTTCTTTCTAATGTATATGTTGGTTATAAGGTTTGGTCTTACGAATTCAAACTTAGCCCCAGTGTACCGCCCAGAGGGGGTTAGGGAGAGAAGTTGGCTTAGCTCAGAGAGTGAGAAGAATCAGGAAAGAACATATTTTATTCTGGAAGGACTCAGGACAAATAGACTTCCATATAAATTTGGGTCTTGTTTTTTTTTTTTTTTTTTTCCTCCTGTTACAACTTGTAGGACTTACTTAACCTTCTTTAGCCTCACTTTCCTCATTTGAAAAACGTTGATAATATCGATCTTTTCAGGGTTTTAATCAAGATTTGAGTTCATGCATGTCAAGCACCTGCTACAGTGCATGGCACATATGGTAACCTGGAACATAAGGTTACTGTTGTATGTATTTTGTCATATACTTTCATATCTCAGTAGTTATCTTGCATTTGTACATTAAGCATTCAATAAAAGGTTGACAAATAAATGTGTCAATTTCAGTTTGAACCAGAAGATGGAAAAAAACAACCAAATCAGGTTTTAATCTTTAAAAAAAAATTTTTTTTTAACGTTTATTTATTTATTTATTTATTTATTTATTTTTTAATTTTTTTTTCAACGTTTTTTATTTATTTTTGGGACAGAGAGAGACAGAGCATGAACGGGGGAGGGGCAGAGAGAGAGGGAGACACAGAATCGGAAACAGGCTCCAGGCTCCGAGCCATCAGCCCAGAGCCTGACACGGGGCTCGAACTCACGGACCGTGAGATCGTGACCTGGCTGAAGTCGGACGCTTAACCGACTGAGCCACCCAGGCGCCCCTCGTTTATTTATTTTTGAGACAGAGAGAGACAGAGCATGAACAGGGGAGGGGCAGAGAGAGAGGGAGACACAGAATCCGAAACGGGCTCCAGGCTCTGAGCTGTCAGCACAGAGCCCGACGCGGGGCTCGAACTCACGGACCGTGAGATCGTGACCTGAGCCGAAGTCGGACGCTTAACCGACCAAGCCACCCAGGCACCCCAGGTTTTAATCTTAACATTTGCTTTTCACCTTCTCGGTCAGTTTGGATTAATGGCTGAAAGATCCTCCTTGTGAACACCAAGAAGCAGATAGAGAATGACTTCAGCTAGTGGGGAACGAGAGGTGGCTCTCCCACCTTCCTGCCGGAGGAGGATCTCAAGCTGCATTTCTCTTTTCTTTCAGGATCAGGTCATCCAACTAATGAATGCGATCTTTAGCAAGAAGAACTTTGAGTCACTCTCAGAAGCCTTCAGCGTGGCCTCTGCTGCTGCTGCACTCTCTCAAAATCGCTACCATGTGCCGGTTGTGGTTGTGCCCGAGGGCTCTCCTTCTGACACTCACGAGCAGGCTATCCTTCGGGTATGGCTTCCACGTCCAAACTGTGTCACTCTTCTTGCTGTTTCCAGTGTAAGGCTTTCAGAAACCTAAGGACTGATAGAAACCTGGCCGTAACCACCACCCCCCCCCCCCAGGACACACCCATTAAATGTAGAGCAAGGCTCATTTCCCTTAGCCTGAAACTGGGGACATGACCCCTGGGTGAACTAGTCACAGAACCCTTCAACTCCATCCAAAAAAAGCTTCCCCCCCCCCCACCCCCCGAGGATTTTAAACAGTAAGGCTTTCAAGAAATTAAATGCAAGAAAATTGCATTTCAGGGTTTGTAACACCAGGTGTATAGAGAAAGCTTGCTTTATTTTTTTTTTTTTAATTAAAAAATTTTTTTCAACATTTATTTATCTTTGAGAGAGAGAGAGAGAGAGAATGAGCAGGGGAGGGGCAGAGAGAGATGGAGACACAGAATCCGAAGCAGGCTCCAGGCTCTGAGCTGTCAGCACAGAGCCTGACATGGGGCTTGAACCCATGAACTGTGAGATCATGACCTGAGTGAAGACGACGTTTAACTGACTGAGCCATCCAGGCACCCCGAGAAGGCTTACTTCTAAAAGGCATTTTCCAGTACCAGAACTTTCTAACTATGTTATTTAAAGACCACTTTTTAAATTTCCCAGTCATTCTGGTGCTTGCAGTTGTTAATGCCAGGTCTCTTCCTCCTGCTGTTGACAGTATGTCTTTCTGCCTCTTCGTAGCACAGCCCTCCCTCTCACTTAGCAGCAAGCATAGACTGCTCATGCTGACTCTCTGAACTTTTATGCTGCCTGAATCTCTGAGTAAATGTACAGATCTTGAATACGCATAGAGTGTTCATCTCAAATGGGGCTTTTGTTGCTGTTGTTTGGAAATCCGTGGTAAGCTAAGATCTTCATAAGAAATTAGCATTTTATTTATGCCTAAACATGGGGGTTCCACACAGGACAGTTGCATCAGTTCTACCCTGGTGTCCTCTCCAGATGCTCTCCTGCGGAAGTGCCCTTTCCTTCAAAACCGCCTCTCCTCTCCCTGCTTACACCCACACCCCCTCAGCAAAGGCTAGTGTGAGAAATAGCCTGATTAACATAGTTCACCATGAGTTGATGAGTTGTGAGTGGGCGGCTAAGAGAACAAAATAGTATTGGTTTTGTCGCTTGATAGGCTTGAGGTTGAGTCTTAGACCAACCACTTAACTGGCCTCAGCTTCTTCATCTGTAAAGTAGAGATGGTGCTGTTTATTTCAGATGATCAATAAAGGGGGGTGTATGTAAAGAGCCTATCCTCACCTGAAGAATGAGATTATTGGACAAGGTCATCTTTAATATCCTCCCTACCTTTAATATTCTATAATCTATCCCATTAGCAATCTCCTTGTGTTTCCTGTGTTTGATTTCTGATAGACCGTAGACCAGAGTCAGTGAAGATGTCCTGCAATGAGGTGTTTTTTCCCCTGCAGAGCTGGCTTCCTATGGATAAAGTACCCCAGAAATGAAATTTTGTACTCCTTCAGTCTTTGTTGCTACAGATAATTTTCACATTTATTTCTAGTTGCAGGTCACCAATGTTCTGTCTCAGCCTCTGACTCAGGCCACTGTGAAACTAGAACATGCTAAATCTGTTGCTTCCAGAGCCACTGTCCTCCAGAAGACTTCTTTTACCCCTGTAGGGTAAGTGCTGATTTTATTTTTGCAGGGCACCAATAGACTTGTTTTGTCTGTAGCCAATATAACCCAAATTAATATGGATATTACAAAATGTCCCATGGCTAGGTAAATTTGACTTACTGATATCAAAATCCTACAGTCATAGAAGAAAAGGATTTTTAAAACCAAATGAGGAGTACCTGGCTGGCTTAGTTGGTAGAGCATGGGAATCTTAATTTTGGGGTTATGAGTTCAAGCCCTATGTTAGGTGTAGACATTACTAAAAAAATAAGTAAATAAACTTAAAAAAAAAACCAACTAGAAGAATTGTGCTTTAGTTTTATTGTTTCCTTCCCTATCTATTTCTAGTTGTCTCTGTCTTGTCATTGTGATGTAAGTAGCTGGTTTTAAATTTAATATTTAATTTTTTTTTCTGATGTATGAGTAATACATATTTATTGTAGTAAAAATATGGAAAAACACAAAAAATAAAACAAAAATCGCCCATAATTCTACCATCTAGAGATAACTACTGTTCACCTTTTGTTGTCTTTTTTGGTCAACCTTTTTTCTATGCAAATAGATGTGTGTGTGTATATATATATATATATATATACATATATATATATATATATATATGTGTGTGTGTGTGTGTGTATGTATATACAAAGCCATACATATATGTGTCTGTGTATATATGTGTGTGTGTGTGTGTGTGTGTGTGTACGTGTTTTTTTAAATATTTTAAATATTTAAATATTTATTTTTGGGAGAGCATAAGCGGGGGAGGGGTAGAGAGAGAGCGGGACAGAGGATCCAAAGCAGGCTCTGTGCTGACAGCAGTGAGCCCCATGTGGGGTTTAAACTTACAAGCTGTGAGATTATGACCTGAGCCAAAATCGGATTCTCAACTGACTGAGCCACCCAAGTGCCCTGCAAATAAATATATTTTTAATTGAATAAGGATTATGTTTTGTCTATAACAATATGTCATGAACATTTCCCCGATAGGATTAAATATTCTTCTTTAGTCTTATTTGTAATGGCTGTATATTGTTAGATAAATTTTAAAAGAATTAAGGATCAATTTTTATAAGAGACTTTGTTAAGTGTTAAATTAGTAAGCTAATGAGATCGGGAATATGCATTTCTTTTTTTCTTTTAAGGAAGCTTTAGGCCCAACGTGGGGCTCTAACTCCCAACCCTGAGATCAAGAGTCATACATATCCTCTATAGATTGGGCCAGCCAGGTGCCCCGAGAATATGCATTTTTTAGACCGTGATAAAAATACACAGGCAATATGTGCAATTAAAAAGCAAAAATTTTTTAGGAATGGTGAGTGCAATGGTAAAAGACATTGGGGATTTTGCTATGTAATTAGAGTTAAGAATTCTCTACCTTTTTCCCCCTTTAAAATAAAAGTTACTGATATTTTTATAAAAGTAAGATATGCCATTTTAAGGAAATTCACAAAACATAGGAAAGTAGAAATAATACATAAAATTACCTACGATTATACTGCTCTGCGTCCAGCTTTTTGAACATTTCTACTCTCTTTCTTTTTTTTAAACATAATAGGTTTCATACTGTAGACTGTTTTGCATTTAATTGTGGAAGTCTACCCAAAGGGGGTGGGTTTTAGGAGCTGAGAGGAGGAAACAAAGGGAAAAAAGGGACTTTAGAATCTTGAAAGAGGAGGTCATTTTATTTTATTTATTTATTATTTATTTTTTATTTTAGAGAGAGAAGAGAGTGCAGGCAGGGAAGAGGGGCAGAGGGAGAGAGAGAGGATCTTGAGCAGCTTCCACACTCAGCCCAGAGCCTGATGTGGGGCTTAATCCCACGACTTTGGGATCATGACCTGAGCCGAAATCAAGAGTCAGTCGCTCAACCGACTGAGCCACCCAGACGCCCCTTGAAAGAGGAGGTCATTTGAGATTGGTCTCAAGTTTTCCCCACACCATATTCCGTGATTGAGCAGGAGGTTGCCCAACTGGGGTGGGAAGCTAAAAGGTGAAGTGGTGTAGCCCTGGACGGTCTCAAGGAGGGCGGCGTGTGGCCCATTTGGTACATTCGTGGCTTTGCTGTGTGAGTTCTTGCTAACCCTGCTGTCATTTTTAACAGGGATGTTTTTGAACTAAACTTCATGAATGTCAAATTTTCCAGTGGTTATTATGACTTCTCTGTCAAAGTTGAAGGTGACAACCGTTATATTGCAAATAGTGTAGAGGTGAGTGTTTTTCTTTCGTCCCCATTAAATCCAATGAAATGACCAAGTGGGCACACAGCATTAATTAATATTGACCTCACTTTACTACCAAGTTAATGTGAATATGTTAAGAGAAGGGTAGGTTTAAACTATGCTGTTTGACAGACTTCTCCAAGATGTTGATCATAGTGGGTTTTGTTTCTAAATTACTCATTTTCTATTATAAGTTAGTGTTACTATCTTACATAAAATTTAGGAAACAGAAAAATAAAAACCACCCATAATGTCACTGAGACATAAATATTCTTGTAATGTTTTACATGGTAGGTCTTGATAGGTTTAGAAAAGTGCTTGATGCTAAATTAGGTGACGAAAATCATCAAGTGACAACACACTGTAGCAAGGCTATCTGGGTAAAGTACAAAAGAATGTCGGTAAGTTTCATAATGAATTTTGTTTCAGATGTTTAGCTGCCTCTAGTTGTGTTGAAGATCTGAAGCAGTTTAAAAAAAATTTTTTTTTAATGTTTTTTATTTATTTTTGAAAGAGAGAGAGAGAGAGAGAGACTGAGCAGGGGAGGAGCAGAGAGAGAGGGAGACACAATTCAAAGCAGGCTCCAGGCTCTAAGCTGTCAGCACAGAGCCTGATTGAGGGGCTCGAACTCGCAAACTGTGACATCATGACCTGAGCCAAAGTCAGACGCTTAACCTACTGAGCCACCCAGGCGCCCCCCAAAGCAGTTTTAAAGATGGAAAACTATGCCTCATTTATCTGATGCCTTGGGAAGGAGGTACTTCACATTAGTGGTTTTCCTGGCTAATTCAAGTATACCCCTTTAGACACTGTGGCTTTCATTTCAACCTTTATCACAGAAGTTTATTTAAAATGAATTATACATTTTCTTTTTTCTTTTTTTTAAATACATTTTTTAAATGTTTATTTATTTATTTTTGAGAGAGTGCACAAGTTGGGGTGACAGAGAGATAGAGGGAGACACAGAATCCGAAGCAGCTCCAGGCTCTGAGCTGTTAGCACAGAGCCCAAGGCGGGTCTTGAACTCGTGACCTGAACTAAAGTTGGAAGCCCCTACATTTTCCTACTTTCTTAAACTATGGGATATGGTTTAACCTTTTCTTATTCTGAATTAGAATCATCTGTACAAACCCTTTATTGAAGTCCTTTGACATGAGAAGCATAGGTTTTTATGCTTTTGCTTACATTATTTTAGTCGTCTGACAACCCTAAGGCATGGGTGGAGCCATCTTCATTTCACAGATGCAGCTCAAAGGGGTAGAGTAACTTGTCCAAGGTCACCCAGCCTGTACTTGGGTGGATTCCCTGCCCAATAGTTTGGTTAGTGTTCTCTGGTGAATATACAGCTGGCATAGAGCCTGCAGAGCTGTGTGCAGCTCCAGCAGCTGGCCTTTTTATGATATTACTTTCTCCTTTCAGCTGTCACTTCTCAATGTTTTTGTCACTGTGTCTTTGCTGCATCTACTTGCTTACATTGTCATTTATTCTGTTGGATGAGGGGGAATTTGGAGTGGCCCTGTGCCTTTCTTTGAGTAATTGAATATGTACTGTTTGTGATAACTCTTTTCTTCACTATTCAAGTGTCATTTCCCACTCACTTTTCTTTAAGTTTATTTTTATTTTTTGAAGTAAACTCTATGCCCAACATGGAGCTTGAACTCATGACCCCAAGATCAAGGGTCACATACTCCACTGACTAAGCCAGCCAGGCATTCCTCACTTTTTTAAATCATACTTTTTCATTTTTTTCATCTTGAAATAATTTCGAAGTTGCAAAAATATGAAGTATACAGTTTTTAGTTTTTTGGGTTTAAAAAAATTTTTTTTAATGTTTATTTATTTTTGAGAGAGAGAGACACAGAGTGTGAACAGGGGAGGGGTAGAGAGAGAGGGAGACACAGAATCTGAAGCAGGCTCCAGGCTCTGAGCTGTCAGCCCAGAGCCTGATGTGGGGCTCGAACCCATGAACCACGAAATCATGACCTGAGCCAAAGTCAGACACTCAACCGACTGAGCCACCCAGGCACCCCTAAAGTTTTTAGTTTTTAAGGATGGAAAACTATTCCTCATTTCTCTGATGCTTTGTGGGACTTAGCCAAGTATAGTAGTATAAAAAATGTCCTTTACCCAGCTTCCCCAAATGTTAACGTCTTGTATAACTGTAATATATCAGTAATTACTATCCAGATAATAATCAGGAAATTAATGCTGATACAATGCTATTAAGTAATCTGTAGACTGTAATTCAAATTCCACTAGTTATCCTACTAATGTCCCTCTTCTGATCCAGGATTCTACCTAGGGACATGTTCCTTTAGCTTCCTCTAATTTAGGATAGTTTCTTTCATGACTTTGGCACTTTTGAAGAGTACTCTAGTTAGTTTGTAGAATGGCCCTCACTTTGGGTTTGTCTGAGTTTCCTCAAAATTAAATTTATTTTTTGCAAGAATACTCCAGAAGTGAAACTCTGTCCTTCTCAGTGCATCTTCTTAGGAAGTATATGATACTGATCTGTCTCACTGCTGGTGATGTTAACCTTGATCACTTAGTTTCGGTGGTGTCTGCTAGGTGTCTCTACTGTAAAGTTGCTGTTTTTCTGCTTTATAATTGAGTCTGCAAATATCCTGATGGTCTAGCTTGCAACCATTATTCATGTGTTGTCTGCCCAAAGGTGATTTTCTCTTTTTTTCACTCTTTCTACGTTTATTAATTAGAATTCTGTAAGAAAAAGCTATCCCTCCCCTGACTGACTCTGTCTTCATGTATTTATTCAATTATTTATAACACTTTGGGCTCATGGATTTTTATTTTACTCTGTAGGTTATGATACCTTACTGTCATCATCTATTTTGTTTTTCACATTATCCCAGATTTGACCTTTCGGAAGCTCCTCAAGTTGGTTCCTATGACACTCACTTTTTTTAAATGAAAGGACAAGGCAGCTAGAAAGTTTGACCTTTTCAAAACTGGGGCATTACTTAACATAGGTAGATTAAATACTTATATTTAAAGTTAGTCAGAAAGGACTATACTGTCTGAAACTCTCATCTCTCCCTTTTCTCCACCTCATGTCTGACCTTTTTGGGCATGAGACATCTGATCCCAGTCCATTACTAACGCAGTATTTGGACAGAAGCTATTGTAGTGTGCACCTTGAACCTTTACGAGTTTTAGCTCCCCTCATGAAGGGTCCTTATTTGCAACTGAACACATTAAAAGGCAGACTTTTCTTTCTTTCCTTCTTTTTTTTTCGCCCTCTGAAACCTTGTCTTCCTTCTACCTTTACAGTCTTGATAACAACATATCCAGCTTAAGTGCCATACCCATATGACACAGTCATTCTTAACTCTTCCTTTCTTTCTACTTCTTTCAGTCAGTCACCAAGTCCTGTTGATTCCACCTTTGAATGTCTTTTGCATGAGTTCTTTGTTGTTTAGTCCCTGTGTTCTCAATTGGGTAGAGCCCTATATTGTCTGTCTACATGGGTAAGGGAGTTTCTAACTACATCTGACCCTTGGACAAATGAGGGTTTGAAATGCAGGGGTCCACTTACACATGGATTTTTTTTTCGACAAAAGCAATACAGTACTATAAATGTATTTTCTCTTTCTTATGGTTTTCTTAATAACATTTTCTTGATTTTTAGCTTTACTGTAAGAATACACTATACAATATTTATAATATACAAAATAAGTGTTTATCGACTGTGTTATCAGTAAGGCTTCTGGTCAACAACAAGCTATTGGTAGTTAAGGTTTGGGGGAGTCTAAAGTTCTAGATGGATCTTCAACTGTACTGGGTGGGAGTCAGCACTCCTCACCCTTCGTTGTTTAAGTGCCAACTGTAGTTCCATTGTCTTCAGATTTCTGCCTCTTTCATTTAATTTTCCCTAAGTGCCACTAGAATGATAAAATCATTGTTCTTTGGTTCCCCATTGCTTGTGAGTGAGGTCTAGACTCCTGAGAATGGCTTAGAAGGTCCTCCACAAGGCATGTGCATATGCTTCAGTGTGGGTGCATCCCCACCCCCTCAGCGCTAGCTGCTCTTGACTGCATACTGCTCCTCAGATATACTTTACATGCACATGTCTTTGGGTTTCAACTCTTGCTTCCTGCATAAGAAATGCTCCTCCCCTCTCTTGCTCATATGCTGAACTGCTCATCCTGTGGAGTCTAGTTCAAATGGTACTCCTTCGTCTGTGCTCCCACAAAACTTTTATTTTTTAGTATGGACTACTTCAAATATACAGAAAAGAACAGAAAATAATTTAATGAATTCTCATGTACCTCATCTCCTTCACTCATTCTCAGCCACTCATCTCCTTCAAACCCTACCATTTTGCTATATTTGCTCCACCCTCTCCCTTTTGTTTTGGTAAGAAACTTCTATGTTTCTGCTACACGTGTACATATTTGAAACAATTTTTTTTTAAGTTTATTTATTTTGAGAAAGAGAGAGAGAGCACAGTGGGGAAGGGTCAGAGAGAAGTAGAGACAGAGCCCCAAGCAGGCTCTGCGACATCGGCACAGAGCCTGATGAGGGACCCGAACCCATGAACTGTGAGACCGTGACCTGAGCCGAGATCAAGAGTCGGATGCTTAACTGACTGCGCCACCCAGGTGCCCCACACGTGTACATATTTTTAAATAATACAGTGCATTGATTTGCATCTTCTCAAAATTTATACATTATCTTGTATGCATCCTTTTGCCACGCACTCGTTCTCATTCAATATTATATGACAGTTAGTTGCACTTATACCTGTAGAACTAGAGCTATATGCATAACTGTGGATAATTGTCATGTAATTGCCTTCCTTTTATGAATGAAGTAGATTTTATTCATTTTCCTATTGGACATTTAGATTTCACCATTACAGTGCTACTGTGAACATCTTGGTATGTTTCCTTGTGCACATTTTGTTTATTTATCTGGAGTGAAGTCATAGAGTGTGTTTATCTTCCAGCTTTATTAAATATTGCCAAATTGCTCTTTTTTTTCATATTCTTACCAATATTTGGTATTATGAATTTTTGATAATCTGATGGATATGAAATGGTGTCTTGTGTGTTGTTTTTTAAAGTTTTATTTATTTTTTTTAGAAATCCCTACACCCATCATGGGGCTTGAACTCATGACCCTGAGATCAAGAGTTGTATGCTTTTGTGACTGAGCCAGCTGGGTGCCCCAAAATGGTTTCTTGTTTTAATGTTTTTCCTTGGTTACTAGTGAGATTGAGCATTTTTTCCTCGTGCTTATTGGCCTTTTAGTTTTCCTCTTCTGTGAATTGTTGTCTGTTTTGTCTGTTTTTCTTTTGGTTTGTTAGTCTTTTTATTATTGAATTTTAGGAGCTATTGATATTCTGGAAAGTAAGCTTTACTTATAAGCATCAGATGTCTTCCCCAGTGTTATCTTTATGGCATCTTTTGATGCACAAAAGTTATTTTCAGTGAAACCTAATTTAAAAGCCTTTTTGCTCATGTTGTTTATGCTTTTTGTGTCTTTAATAAACTCCAAGGTCAAAAAGATAATCTGTAGTATTTTCTTCTACAAATTTTTAAGTTTTTCCCCCTTATATTTAGGACTTCAATCTACTTAAAGTTTATTTTTGTTGCTGTAGTATTTTATATCCTATCTATAATTGTTCTTATTGTATTCTATTACCGTTGTTTGCTTATATGTTTGCTTTTTCATTGGGCTGAGAACTCCCTGTGAGTGGAAACCAAATCTTATTTTTTGAGTGCTTATTCTCCATTTCCGACCATTCGAGAAGAAAAGGATGGAGTGGTATAAAAATATTTCCTTACATTCCTGGGCCCTTAAAACTATGGTAACTCATCTTCAAAGGGTTAGCTTTTTATTCTATACAAAGTAGCTTGGCTTTTTTTTTTTTTTTTTTTTTTTTTTCTTAGGGTTTTTTTTTTTTTTTTTAAAAAGTTATTTTGTTTTTTTTTTTTTTTTTTTTTTTTTTTTGTGACAGCTTTATTGAGGATATAATTCACATATCTAATAAAGTATTTATAATTCAGTGTTTTTAGTATATTTACAGATATTTATTTATGTATATTTACACCACTTTCAAATTCCAGAACACTTTTGTCACCCCAGAAAGCAGTCCTGCGTCTATAGTAGATATTCCCTATTCTACAGGAATAGATCTTCTAGTCCTAACAACTACTACTTTTGTCTCCATGGTTTGCTTATTTGGGACATTTCATATAAATGGAATCATACAATATATAGCTGTTTGTGTCTGGCCTTTTTAATTAGCATATTTTTCAGGTTAATTCATGTTGTAGCATGTATGAGTACTTTATTCCTTTTATGGCTGAGTAATATTCCATTGTATGGATATACCACATTTTGTTTATCCGTTCATCAGTTGATGGACATTTGGAGCTTTTCCACTTTTTTGGCTTTTTAAAATAATGTTGCTATAAACATTCATGTACACATTTTTGTTTGAACATCTGTTTTCAGTTCTTTGAGGTATATGCCTACGAATGGAATACTAGGTCATATGATAAACTCTATGTTTAACTTTTTGAGGAACTGACAAACTTTTTCAAAGAAGCTGCACTATTTTACATTTCTACTAGTAATGTATAAGGATTCCAATTTCTCTTGATCCTAACCAACACTTGGTATTATCTGTCTTTTCATTCTGGCATTCCTAAGTGGGTATGAAGTGGTATCTCACTGAGATTTTGGTTTGCATTTCCCTGATGGTTAATGATATTGAGCAGCTTTTTCATGTGCTTATTGGCCATTTGTATATCTTCTTTGGAGAAATGTCTGTACAGATGACCCTTTGCCCATTAAAAAGAAATTTTTTTTTTGTCTTTTTATTTCTTCCGTCCCAATCTATATACCTCTTATTTCCTCTTCTTGATACATTATTATCTTTTTATATATTCTTGAGGTTTTTTTGTGTGTATATATATTTTTTTATTTTAAGAGAGGGAGGGGGACCATATGTATGTGCATCCCCGCAGGAGAGCAGGGGACGGGCAGAGAGAATCACAAGCAGGCGTCACACTGTCAACACGTAGCCCGACACAGGGCTCAATCTCACAAACCGTGAGATCATGACCTAAGCCAAAATTAAGAGTTGGATGCTCAACTGACTGAGCCACCCAGGGGCCCATATATTCTTGAATTTTAAGAGTTCTTTTTATACTATGGATACAAGTCCCTTGTCAAATACCTGATTTGCAAATATTTTCTCACAGTCTGTAGGTTGTCTTTTCCCTTGTTGATTTTGGATTTTGAAGCACAAAATGTTTTAATTTTGATGAGGTTCAGTTTCTTTATTTTTCTTTCACTGCTTCTGCTTTGAGTGTCATATCTAAGAAACCATTGCCTAATCCAAGGTTATGAAGATTACTCCTCTTATAGCTTTAACTCTAACATTTAGGTGTCTGATTAATTTTGACTTAGTTTTTGTATATGGTGTGAGGTAGGGGTCCAGCTTCCTTCTTTTGCATGTGGAAATCCTAGCACCATTTGTTGAAGACCATTCTTTCCCTATTGAATTGTCTTGGCACACTTTGCATCTTGCCATCAAAAATCAGTTGACCATACAGGCAAGGGTTAATACCTAGTCTTGCAGTCGTATTCCATTAATCAATATTTTTATTTTTATACCAATGCTATGCTGTCTTGGTTACTTAACAGCTTGGCTTTTTGTAACATCAAATCTGGCGTTTGTCCAAGTGTTTCTGTGATTGTTGGAAAAATTATTTAAGTGCAAAATAGCAGAAATGGCTAATAGCTGTTACTCATGCAATGATAATAAGCCCCAACTGAGGCCATTGCTGTCCTTTTCCTTCCTGGTGATGGAGTGAGCATTAAAAAATCTCTCCTTCATTATGTTAGAGCTTTATGCATGCATATGTACGTGTGTGTGCGCCCGCGCGCGTGTGTGTGTGCGTTCTGACCTCTGTCACATACGCAACTTTACTTTGTAATTTCAGTAATAGTCACACTTAGAACCTCAGAGCGGGTCAGCAGGTCCTGTTTCTTCTCCTGAGAGACGCTTGACATTGGTCAGAGTGCATTAACGGTGGTTTGGTGTGGAAGGCCTGTAATAGCCCTCATTGACATTGGACTTGCTGTCAGGGAAACATGGGTTTTAGAAGCTGTCATTAGCATTAATTGCTCCTAATGCACCATCATTTTTGACAGTAATGAGCTAAACAAGGGGGTTATTACTCTCAGCAGAAAGACTACATTTCCTGGCGTTAAAACATTTTTTGAGGTGTATGTGGCATGCAGTACAGGCAAAGAAAAGACTAGCATGATTCAATGTAAAGCAGGCTTAGCTGCATTTAAAGTGGCTAAACAAGTCCCTTTCCTGTTATAAAAACTAATCTTGAAGTGTTAGTTTGAAGGAAGAAGCAGCTAACCCACAGGGATCTTACTCAATTCTTTACAACATGGCTTTGAAAAAAGTTATGATAATTTTTATTTCTCAATTTGCTTTAAAAGAGTAGTATAAAAACGCTTTTCTTTTCAGTGTTTCCAGAGACTCATTTGTATTAAGATTTTAGGAGCAGAAGGACTTGTTTTAAATTGTTCCCTATTCAAGAACAGCCCTGCAGTGTTTCTCTGCAACAAAGAAACCTTTAACTTAGGGAGCCTTTTAGAATTAGGGCTGAGAGCAAACCCAAAATGACTTGAGTTCACTGCAATCTGCCCTTTTGTCATCCATGTGTGTGTATTGTCTGGGAATGCTTATGATGTCTTTAAAACACACAGTTGAATCTTGATTAGCGGGCCTTAGTGACCATGTTACTGTTGAAAGTTTGTAGTCAGGATTCTAAGGAAAAAGCTAAAAGTTGATGACTTTTCTATCACTATAATTAGGATACATTGAGGAGCCTTACATAAATCTTTAAACATCTGTATGTATCCATCTGCTGAAAGGAAGAATGATTATTTTTTTAAGTTTATTTATTTATTTTGAGAGAGAGAGGGAAAGAGAGAGAATCCCAAGCATACTCCACACTTTTGGCATGAAGCCCCATGTGGGGCTTGAACTCACTAACTGTGAGATCACAATCTGAGCCGAAACCAAGAGTCAGATTTTTAACTGACTGAGCCCCCCCAGGCACCCTGGAAGAATGGTTATTTTTGCAATCCTCTTTATTGGGTGGTCCTTTTCAATACAAAATGTTTATAAAGAAAAAAGTATATGGCACACAGTCTCATTGCTGAGATAATCTCTATTTTTTTCAAAAAAGGAGTAAAATATGCATGTAGTTAAAAAAATTCAAAGTGCAAATGAATTTTGTAAAAGTATATAATGAAATGTAAGAGCTTTCTCTCATCCCTTCCATCCAGTTCCTCTCCTCAGAGGAATCCATTTCTAAGAGTTAATTATTGTACATTTGAAGAAAAAGAAGGATACAAAATTAATGAATGAATGTATGTTTATCCTTTCTTGTTTACATAAAAGGGATTACTCTAGGGGGGCCTGGGTGGCTCAGTTGGTTGAGCATCTGACTTCAGCCCAGGTCATGATCTCATAGATCGTGGGTTCGAGCCCTGTGTTGGACTCTGTGCTGACAGCTCGGAGCCTGGAGCCTGCCTCAGATTCTGTGTCTCCCCCCTCTCTGCCTCTCCCCTGCTTGCATTCTCTCTCTCTCTCTCTCCCTTCTCTCTCTCTCTCTCTCTCTCTCCCCACCTCTCTCTCTCCCCACCTCTCTCTCTCCTTCTGTCTCAAAAAATAAATAAAAACATTTAAATTAAAAAAAAAAAGGAATATTCTAAAAACAGCTGTATTCTTTGCTCTTGTCATAAAATAGAGACTCCCAGCTTTCCCCTCAGGGATCTTTTTAACTTGATGACCTCCTCCCAACTCACCACCATTCCTGTGCCATAATTCACCCAGTTGCCTAGACTCCGTGACAGTGATGTTAAATATAATTATGTCAATGGATGTACTCAAAAATAGGTGATAATATCTCTTTATCTGTTTATAGACATCTACCTTGTCCTTTGTAATTGTTCCATGGTAATTCATAGTGTACATGTACCATTAGTCATGTAACCATCTCCTGTTTATGGAAATTTAGGTGGGACGATGATTTTAAGATCACATTTACAAATTAAATGGGTGAGCCCTTGAGGGAATGAGTCACAGAAGTAAGGAAAGAATTATCTGGGTAGTGTTGATGGGTAGGTTGCAGAGTGGTTAACTATGAAGATGGATTGTTTTTATAACATGGAATATTGCTAAACTCCTTCCTCTCCCCAAACTGGAGGACTTCTGAGCCATTGTGCTACACATTCTCTCTCTCCCCAACCAAGCAAGGGCTACCCCCAGGCCAGCTTAGGTCACAGTTATTTCTCCTGTGCTTTCATAGCACTTTGTACATCCCTCCATTAAAGCAGCAGCCTGGTTTGTTAACATTTAGCTTTACATTTATGCTTCTCTTTAGGACAAGAAGCGCATCTTGCCATCTCTGTATATCCCCTGTACCTGTGTGCTCCAATTGTGCTAGGGGGATCTAGGCAAAGTAATCTTAGTGGGAGGTATCTTGCTAAACAGCAGTAGTCTAATCACAGCTCTTTGGCTACTTTTCTGCTTAAGCCTTCCACTCCAGTTTTTCTTCAAATGGTCCCAGTGCCTCTCCGCATTGAGTTTCATGTGGTTCCAAGCCCTATGTGAGTTGCGAAGCTGTTTGCTCAGTGCAGAACCCAAAGAGCCAAAGGAGAGGCTCCCAACTCTTTCCTTGGGGATTTATTCAACTCGAAGGCCATCTGTTTCCCTTCCCTACCACTGTCATTCACCCAGTTGCCTAACCTCAGTGACAGGCAGCGAGGCTGAGTATAATTCTATCAATAGGTGGCTATGTATTTAGGAGTAGGAGGTAAGACTGTCCTTACAGCTTCTGTAATAAATCTTGTACATTCAGTTTTTTGTTGTTTTTAAAAAATTTTTTTAAATATTTATTCTTGAGAGAGAGAGAGAGCACGCAAGCAGGGGAGGGGCAGAGAGAGAGACAGAGACAGAGACAGAATCCCAAGCAGGCTCCAGGCTCCAAGCTGTCAGCACAGATTCCAACTCGGGCTCGAGCCCATGAACTGTGAGATCATGACCAAGCCGAAGTTGACACTTAACCAACTGAGCCACCCAGGTCCCCTTGTGTTTTAAGTAAAACATAATAGCCCTATTCAATCTGATAATTGAGGCTGTTGTCACAAAATAGTTATTATGGAAGTAGGAGAGAAGGCTGTTAAATTACTTGATAGCTGTCTTTATCCCTTTTTAATTTTTCTTCTTTGGCCTCAATTTGAGGTTGTTACACCTTGATAGTGCATTTTAGCAAAATGCTAAAGCCATTCTTCAATTATTTGCCCAGCCCTCCTATCTCTGTTCCTTGATCCTGACTTAGACTATAAACCAGTGGATTTGGCAAGGATTTCCTTAAGCATTACATTCAAGCTTAGCAAATATTTGCAAGTCTTATAGATATGTTTGCATATAAAAAGTACCTTGGGTTTTTATAATTTGCACATTAAAATTTGGACTTACTTATTTTTATTATTTTGGTTTACAGTTTTTATTATTTAAAAAACTTTTGACAGAGCACAGCAGGGGAGGGGCAGAGAGAGAGAGAGAGAGAGAGAGAGGGAGACACAGAATCCGCAGTAGGTTCCAGGCTCTGAGCTGTCAGCACAGAGCCCTACGTGGGGCCCGAACTCACCAACTGGGAGATCATGACCTGAGCTGAAATCAGCCGCTTAACCATCTGAGCCACCTGGGCACCCCAAAACTTGGACTTTAAAAAATTTCCCATGAATAGACTTTCAGAATGTTTTCTGCCTCTTGGAATTTTACACTTTAAGTCTAACTTTTAAAAAGTTCGTGTTTATTGTGTTATCTAGCTCCTCTTTGTGAAAATATTTACAAGAAATATACAGAATTCAAACCCTAAGAGTCAAGATGGGCTGGTTTGTGCTTCTGCCAGACTCCAAGTCTCAGTAGCTTAAAATAACAAAAGTTTCTTTTTTGCCCATGCTAGGTATCTTAGCATATCAACTGGAGGCTCGGCTTCATGCTGTCCTTAGGCTGGGACTCAGACTGAAGGAGCAGGCCTCTCTTTGCATTGTCTGTGTCCATGCAGAGGAAGGGAGAGAATCACACACTGACTCTTAAAGCTTCCATTTGGGGGCTCACATTTCATTGGCCAAAGCTAATCATGTGGCCACACCTGATTCCAGGGAAACAGGGAAGTACATCCCTACCATGTGTGCAGAAGTGCCTGGTGAATGGTGCAGATGTCTGCCATGCTGCTTACATCTTCATGGATAGACTTAAAATACTGCTTGGTACAGAGTAAGTTGTTGCTGGCAAGTTGGATAACCAGGTGCCTAAGAGTATGGACACTGAATCAGAATGCCTGAGCTTGAATACTGGCTCTGTCACTTACTAGCCATCAAAACTTGAGCTAGTGGCTTTATCTTTTTAATCTTTAATTTCCTTATCTGAAATAGCACTACCTTAGAGAATTGTTGTGAGGATTACATGAAATTGTCGTTTTAAAGTCAGTGTCTTTCACAAAGCAAACAATAGCTGTCATTAGAATCAAGTACTTGTTGATTCAAATTATTTGAAGGTTACTGCTTACAAATTTTCCCCCTTATGTATTTTAATTTCTTTTTTTTTAAGTTTATTTATTTATTTGTGTGTGAGAGAAAGAGCATGAGCAGGGGAGGGGGAGAGAGAGAGAAAGAGAGAGAGAAAACCCCAAACAGGCCCCATAACTGTCATTGCAGAGCCCAGTGTAGGGCCCAAACTCACAAACCGTGAGATCATGACCTGAGCTGAAATACAGTCGGACGCTTAACCAACCGAGCCATCCAGGCACCCCTTCATATCCTTTTTTTAATTGTTATTTATTTTTGAATGAGAGAGAGAGCACACGAGCAGGAGAGGGGCAGAGAGAGGAGACAAAGAATCTTAACTAAGCAGGCCCTATGCCGTCAGCACAGAGCCTGATGTGGGGCTCGAACTCACAAACCGTGAGATCACGACCTGAGCCAAAGTTCCAACTGAGCCACCCAGGCGCCCCTCCCCCTTATTTATTTTAAAGGACACGTGAAAAATCCTACTTTGTTTTCTTCTTTTAGTATATACCATCCAACCAATGCCAAAGAAGAGAAGAAGGGATAAGAATCAAGGAGTTGCTTTTTTTGTTTGTTTTTAGTTTATTTATTTATTTTGAAAGAGAAAGCGAATCTCATGAATTGTGAGATCATGATCTGAGCCAAAATCAAGTCAGATGCTCAACCTAGTGAGCCACCCCGGGCGCCCCAAGGAGTTGCTTAGCCTTGAGATTGGAGAGCTGGAAATCCTACCTGGCCGAGTCAGCTTTATTAAAATCATTGAAGACTCCTGTCCTAGGATCTTTTCATGCCTTTGCTCACCTTTATGAGGAAAATTTGGGTATGCCTGTAATTCTTGATATATCAGCTGACTTGGTGATTTTCTTCTGTGTTTCACTCTAGCTCAGAGTTAAGATCTCCACTGAAGTTGGCATCACGAACGTTGATCTCTCCACTGTGGATAAGGATCAGAGCATCGCACCCAAAACCACCCGGTAGGTGGGGTACCTTCTGGGCACCGGGGAAGTCTAGGCTTGAGCTGAGAGGAGCACGCCCAGGCACTGATCCCCTCTGGATGCCATTTCTGGGTCAGCAATAATCCAGCTTGCCCTCTAAATTAAAGAGGCTTCAATTTTGCTGGCACCATGCCACACAGCATCCAAGCAGATTTGGGGTTGTCTCTACCAGCAGTTAGTCCACAACGGGATAGGGAGCATCTGAGTCTGAATCAACTATGTCACCAAGTATATTATTTAGTTCAGATGACTTTTTCTTAAAAAAGGCAAGACTTTCTCAACGAAGGAAGCAGTGTGTTTATATTTTGGTAATTTATCTTCATAGTCCTGAATTGGCTTTTAGTGGCCTCATGACTACTCCCTTTGGCTCACAGTGGGTCTGAAATTGGTTGGAAGCCTCAGAGGTCCTTAGAATTGAGATGGCAGATACCTAGCACTGGGGCTGTGAATTCCTTTCTCAAGTTTGTGGAAGGCATCACTTATCAGTCATAGCTTTTGTTCCTGTTGAACTCAGAATCTTTTCTAACACAACCTTCAAGGTCATCATTGGCAGTTGATCAGAGCAGGCTGGGCACTATATGAAGCCTGTCAGCCCTCTTCCAGATCCTTATTTTGGGGGGGCCCATCTAGACCTCTGGGTATAGTTTGGACCTCAACTTGACTGGGTGGCTATAGCTGCTAGAGAAAGTAGGTGAACCCTCAAAGCTGTTATGAAGACAGGAGATGTTAGCCAGGGCCTAGAAGCTAAACATTCACTCCTTTTAAGTCATGTGAAAAGGCTGGGCTTTCTGCTTCTGGCTTAGTTATTTTCATAGTGACACTGGAGATGAGAGCCCTGTTGAGAGTCCGTGGAAATAATGTTAGAGTGCCTTGCAAAGTTTAATACTCTATACAGATGAAGAGTTGGTATTCCTCACAAGTAAATATAAAGCCTAAGTATAAAATATAGTCAGGCGTGAGCTTTATAACCATTTGGCTTGTTTTTTCCCATGGCCATCTTACCGCATCCCAGGAGATGGCTGGGAAAAGAATAGTTTTCTCATCAAGTCTGCCTTTTGAGAAAATAACTCTTTAAAACCCAACTTGAGGCAGAAAAGTAAATTGAAACTGTATCCATGAAAAAATACAGCATTAAAAAAAGAAAAAGTGATAAGTACCCGTCTTTCCTTTGCATCTCCTACCCCCTCATCTTCCAACCATGCACCCACATGCTGCTGACATCAATCCTGTGATTATTTCTCTTTGCCCGCTTTCCAGCCCAACTCTCTATTCCCCCCTGTACCTGCAGAGGGACATGTGAGCCCCACTGGTACCTGACTTGGTTGAGCTGACATCCTTAGGTCCTTGAAGTGACAGCCTGGAGCGTCTGTGCATAGCATTTCCCCAGACCCCAATGAGAGTTTATCCTGTGCTTTTCTCAGTCCTGGCTCTCCTAGTCCGGTTTGCCCTCTGGCCACAGACAATTGTACTCCTGTCTGTCTGCAGCAGGGAAGTTTTCCAGTGGGGAGAGGGAGGATTAGGCAGTGAAGTGCAGTTTGTCTTTTTTATTCTGTTCTCAGAGACCTGCAGATCCTCTCCGAAGATTTACTGTATACATGTCTCTTTCAGGGTGACCTACCCAGCAAAAGCCAAGGGCACATTCATCGCGGACAGCCACCAGAACTTTGCTTTGTTCTTCCAGCTGGTAGATGTGAACACTGGTGCTGAACTCACCCCTCACCAGGTCAGGAAAAAGCCCAGGTGTTCCTCCTGGCCTGCAGCCTTACCATGCGCTAGAGTATATGGCACGGTGTATAAAGTCCACACTCCCTTTCAGGTCTTCACTCTGGACCCTGATGGACTGGCACGTTTTCCCACATGGCACTGACCCCACTCATACTGGTTGTAACTCTGAACGTGGCGGACACAGTTCTTTTTATTTTTATTTTTATATTTTTTAATGTTTATTTATTATTGAGAGACAGAGAGACACAGAGCATGAGCAGGGGAGGGGTAGAGAGAGGGGGAGACATAGAATCCGAAGTAGGCTCCAGGCTCTGAGCTGTCAGCACAGAGCCTGACACTGGGCTCGAACCCACAAACTGGGAGATCATGACCTGAGCCAGTCAGTTGCTTAACCAACTGAGCCACCCAGGTGCCCCGACACAGTTGTTTTTAAAAGATCAGCTGGTATTGAGAAGATAAATTTAAGGCAGATTAGCGCTTAATTGAGGTTTTTTTCCTTTCTGAGGAAAAAAAACAAAACAACAAAACAGATTGAAATAATTTTGAAAAAGGAAAACCTAGGTAGGCCCAAAGGGTTTTGTTCTGACCACAGCAGAGTTCCTCTTTGTAGGAATCTGAAGAATAGCCCTTTTTAACTCATGCTTAATTTGTATTAGAAAACAATAGCCTTCATTTTTGTTTTCCATATATAAAATCATGAGAATTATTATTTAAAAGATTTTCAGGGACGCCTGGGTGACTCAGTCAGTTAAGCATCCGACTTCAGCTCAGGTCATGATCTCCTGGTTCGTGGGTTCAAACCTCGTGTCGGGCTCTGTGCTGACAGCTTAGAGCCTGGGAGCCTGCTTCGGATTCTGTGTCTCCCTCTCTCTCTGCCCTTACCCGCTGCTTGTGCTCTCTTTCTCTCTCTCTCAAAAATAAATAAACATTTAAAAAAAATTTTTTTTTCAAACCATATACCCTTTCCCCAGAGAATCTGATATGGCCCCTTATCTTCTCAGATACCTTCTCCCCTGCCCCTATCATCCCCCTAGACTGAGAATAACTGCTCTTGGGCCTTCCCCATCCATGATAGTATTATAATGGGAAATTCCAATAAATACTTTACTGAAAGAAAACAACATGGGACATAGGGGCCTTGGTTTAGATGTTTCGTGGGGATAGTTTAGCAAGAGCTGGTGGAGTCGGGTTTGTGCCGAGAGACAGCTTCAGAGCAGATGACTGAGGTGAGTGGATTTACTTGGAAACCTTCCTGCTTTCTGCTTCTTGTAGCTACAACTGCTGCACATGTGGCCAGGCTCCAGAGTGGCTGCCCCCAAGACCGCCACCCCTGGCACTTCTCTGTTCCTCTCCCCTCCACCCCCAAGCTTCAGAGAGCTCGGTCAGGACACTTAGCTAACTGACTTTAAGCACTTCAGCCTCTCAACATTTCCGAGCTCCTTTTCAGAATGACGTGTGCCAACCAAACAGCACAAGGGAAGAAAGAATATGAAGAGAAGAGATAATAAGATTAAACTGGTGGGATTAGGGCTGAGGCAGGGAATTAGTGAGGGAGTGTAACTTTAACTGAATACTTGTCTCATTTAAGATTCTGCTTTGGAACCATGACATAGAGAACCCTGCCAGGTAGAGATGGCATTGTGCAGGTGAACCTGGCTGCCACGTGCCCTTGGCTGTCACAGGAGGAAGGTCAGGCCTAAATCCCATTCTTGGCCAAGACTGCTGTAGTCAGGATACTTCACATCTCTGGGCCTTTTCTCTAAATACTTTCATGGTGGTTCCTTGTTGCCCAGATGCAGAGTGACAAATGAGATTTACATTTTTTTCTGGGAGCCAGGGCTGAATTGAGTGAACATGGCAACTCATTTAATCCTTGGAACCTTCCAGCCTTGTTCAATTCTTTATTTTGAAACACCTGAAAGGAAAGCTCAGAGTGTATGTTAAGTTTGCTGCAGTTCTAATATGCAGAAGCCTTAGTTTCTTGTGCCATTGGGGGGATAAGGACTCGTACCATCACATTGGTGACAGTATCAGCTACTATTTGTCAACTAGCTAGCATATACCAGGTCTTGCTCTAAATACTTTGCATTTATCATTGTGCATCTTTGCACAGGTACACCACATATAGAGGTTAATCGTTCTCTCATAAAGATGAGGAAATCAAGGCCTGAGGGCGTGAAGTGACCTGCTCACCTAAAAAGTAGTGGAATCAAATGTGTCTGTCTTCAGAGCCTGGGCTTTCTCTGTGACACCAGGCTGCTCTGCTTGGTTAGAACTCTGCCTTGCTATCAATCCTCAAGCCTCTTCTACTAAATCTTTAGCTAGAGGCACTAGGAAATTGAAAATGGGCCTCTCACAGTTCCACCTCATTTCCCTTCTTTTCACCCTCTGGTGAAGAAGTTAATTGGGCAGCAAAGTGGCCAAAAGGCTGGCAGGAAGAAGAAACTGCAGCAGCAGCAAAGGGCTTAAATCTTCCACAAACTGGGCATTCAGCCTCCATGTAGTTAAGAATTGGCTGGACCCCTAAGTTAAATATCTTAGACTAACAAAAAGTGATCTCTAATCTCTGAGCTGGGAACCAGAGTGGGATGGCCACTCCTTCCTCGCTCTTAGGCAGGCCTGGCACATCCCAGAGCTTCCACTGTGACAAAAGAGCCAATAGTCTGCTGCCTTGTTGATTTGGTGTTGGGTATGGAGGGAACTTTGAAATTATCAGATGAAAGGTTGTATTATTATTGTTCTACCCAGACATTTGTCCGACTCCATAACCAGAAGACTGGCCAGGAAGTAGTGTTTGTTGCCGAGCCAGACAGCAAGAACGTGTACAAGTTTGAACTGGATACTTCTGAGAGAAAGATCGAATTTGACTCTGCATCCGGCACCTACACTCTCTATTTGATCATCGGAGATGCCACTTTGAAGAACCCAATCCTTTGGAATGTGGTATGCCCTAATGCACCTTGACCTAGGCAAGAGTGGCTGTGCCACAGTCAGACAGAGACTGCTCTTTTTCAGGAACATGGCCTCTTTACCCTGGCCTTGCCTGTGCAGGGCAATAAATAGGCATGGTGAGGTGAGGGGCCGTGTGCTGTCTTCCATTAGTAGTCGTAGGGGTATGCACATGGCCTGGCACATCGTAGGTGCTGGATAAATAGTGACTGAGTGAATGAATGAAGCATGAATTTGCCCTCGTGGGTCCTAGCAAATTTCTATAAAAGTTCCACTCGAAGGAAGTTTTCATTTTATAGCAAAGCACTATGGGGGATACATAGATATAAGAGATAAAAGCCTGGTCTTTGAGATGTGGTACAGCCTCACAGGGTGGGGGGGGAAAGGGTAAGATTTGAATTTTGAAAATAATTCAGATGAATTCTAGAATATGCAAGATGCTAATGAACTATTAACCAATATTTGCATACTGTGTTATAGTTTACATAGTGCTTTTCACCTCCATATCTCCCATCTGATGGATGTGATGAGCGAAATACTTCTTGAAAGACAGCATTCGAGTGAGGGGTGGAAGAATTGCAGGGGTTTATCAGAATAGTATCTGGGGGCTGGGGAATGACCCGCAGAAGATGTTTTCGGTGAGGCCTGAGTGGGTCCATTTTGCTGGAGCCCCTGCATCTGGTCAAGAGCAGTGGGTGGTGAGCTTGGAAAGGTAACAGAGGCCAAACCCCAGGCCTTGAATGGTGGTCGCTCCCTCTGCAAGACAAAGGGGCAGCTGCATTTCTTTGCGTTGTATTCAGAGCCTTTTTTCTTCTCCTGGACTTCGGGCTGCTTTTTGTACGAGAGCACATTTTCATTTCTTTTTTCTGTGACTAAATCACACTTCCCAGGGACACCAGCAGTTTCTGATTGCAACTGTAACAGCCTGAATACCAGCTGGGATTTTTGTATTAAGCAGCTCTGTGGGGCTCACCAGACCAGTAGAAAATTGAAATTCTAGCTCTAAAAAGCATTTTCAACAAATACTTATTATTTTGTTCTTGACATTTTTACTGCCTCAGTTGTCAGCTAATAGATCAGAAGTGATTAGACTGCTAGGAGCTGTTTTCAGTTATGGGCCTGCATGTGAGTTAGGGCACGCTACCCTGTTTCAACCCCTTCTCTACCCTGTGCCTTTAAAAGCTGCCCTTATTTTTTTAGGCTGATGTGGTCATCAAGTTCCCTGAAGAAGATGCTCCATCGACTGTCCTGTCCAAGAACCTTTTCACCCCCAAACAGGAAATTCAGGTATAAGGAGCCTAAGGGCTCTCCCATTAAACATGGAGGAGAAACGTAAAATGGGCACAACGAGAGAGGGCAGTGAATGCCTGAACTGTGGCTCTGGGATCTCCTTTAACCTGTTTACACAATATTTTATAGTTTTGGCTTCACCACACTGCAAATTAAACGGGACAAATATCAGTGCCAACCTAGAACTTGAAAAAACAGGCTCAAAGAGCCCAGTGACCAGCTCCCTGAAAGCAGATAGTTGGACACAAAATCAGAGTCTGTTTTTCCTAAACATTCAGGAGGTTCAGCCTTCAGTTGACAGCTACAGGACTGATGGGTTTGGCATGCTTCCTCTCTGCTCCTGCAGAAATCAGGGCTATTGGGGCCTATAGGTGGAAAACTCAACTGGGTGGGAGCATAGGGCTTTCCTCCCCCAGGCAGTCCTCTCTCCAGGGATTCATCTTCCATGCACACAGTTAGCAGTCTCTGCCCAGCCCAGCTCAGCAGCACAGGACTGTTAGAATCAAAATAAGTAACTGATCAAGGAAGAAAGGCTTTGAGAAGTCTCTAAAACATTTTACAAAATAAACATAAACAAAATAAGTATAGTAATTGTTAAGCAGTTTGAGCCATTGGTTAAGGAGACTGAGGTGGACGCACTCAGTGGACTATTTTGCAGTCCTAAGAAATGATCATACTGTGGTAATGTGGAAACTATTCACACCACATCTGAATGAATGTCGAGATGTTCCAAGCAGACTGCTTACTCTTGTTTCACTATTTAAAAAAAGGACAAGGGTCCAAAGGGTGTAAGTAGTAGGATTCTTCTTTGAAATCCTCTTAATGTTGATACAGCATTGTTTAAGGTTGTAAAATGCAGTTAAATAGAAGGTACAACTGTGAGGATGAAGGGTGCTGACTGATCTGCCATAGACGGTGTTAGAGATCCCTTAATGGTAGTGGCAGCAAAGAGGAACTGAGGTGAAAATTTGGGAACAGGACTCCCAGGTGGGGTTGCCTCATCCTGGAGCTGGGTTGGCTGGACATTGGCAAGGAAAGACAGACATGAGTCTGTGCATTGGAAGAAAGACTGAAAAAAAGTTAAATTTGCACATGTTAGAGCTTACAAAGCACAGTCAGATGCCCTATTGCATTTGGTCTTTACAGCCACCTTGCAAACCTAATAGGATGGTCGTTGCCCTCCCATCCCCGATTTTCCAGTTAGAAACTGAGGCAAAAAGTTGGTAAAGCAACTTGCCCCTCTACTTGGGCCCAAATAGAAGTCTTCTGGACCCCCTAGTCCATCACTGCCCCTGCTGGGTGACACTGTCTAGATGAGCCTCCCAAAGATCTTCATACAGAGGTTCTCAGAACAAAGCAAAACAAAGAAATACCAGAGCAGTGCTTGCCCAGCTTTCTGGTTCCAATTCTGGAAATCAGGCAGAACAAGGAAGAGAGAAGGTTCATTTAGGGCTTCCTTAGAGCCATGGGCTGGATGCAGAAGGGGTGAGTTATGGTTGGAACCATCAGTAGTGAAGCTCTTTTACAGTGAGTGAGGTTACCACCAGTTAGCTAACTTAAGTGGGGCAGTAATATATGATAGTGCCACCCTAGGAACCCAGAAGCCTTATGAAAGCCAGAGTCCTGCCTTGGATGTATCATCCAAACCATCCATATACCTGGGCACCCTCTCTGACACTAAGCAAAATGCCATTGAATGGGTTGCATTTTCTAACCTCTAAACGGCAGTGAGTCTTTGCGAGAAAAAGAGGGTTGCCCAAGTAGTGAGCTGGGACTGGTGTCTTTGGAAAGAGGCCTCTGGGATTAGAAGCCAGCATTGAGAAGAGGCAGAATCCCAGTGTCCTCTCACTTCCAGGAGGGTTTAGCCTCTGGGAAGCATTTCTTCTTCTTGACTGTCATTGGCATTTTGGTTCCTGGTATACATGGCAGCCCCTGCGGGGAAGGGCACATTCTTAAATACTCTTGGTGTGTCCTCTTTTGGCAGCACCTGTTCCGAGAGCCTGAGAAGAGGCCCCCCACCGTGGTGTCCAATACGTTCACAGCCCTGATCCTCTCGCCCTTGCTCCTGCTCTTTGCTCTGGTGAGTAGCTGTAATTAGCATGGGCAGCGTGTGTCTGGCGCCAGACTCAGCAGATGTAGCTGTTCTAAAGGAGGCTTTGTGCTCTGGCCTCCGCACAGCTCTGAAGGGGTCCAGCAGCTGTGACCTGAACCGATGGTCAAAAAATTTTAGAATAACTGCAATTCCCCACTGTGGGGAACAGCCAACTGATCCATAAACGAGAGGCATGAGAAAGTACCTCATAGCCACTGAAAAATGATAAAAGTGTATGGACTGGGATACTCTGCAGGAGTGTTCAGATGAGGTCAAGTGTGAACAAGGCAAGGCCCAATGCTGATAGCTATATAAAAAGAGAGTACAGAGGGACACCTGGGTGGCTCAGTCGGTTTAGCGTCTGACTCTTGATTTCAGCTCAAGTCATGATAACACAGTTCATGATATCGAACTGTGCATTGTGTGTCGGGCTCTGCGCTGATAGCTCGGAGCCCGCTTGGGATTCTCTCTCTCCCCCCTGCTATTTCTCTCTCTCTCTCAATAAACAAGTAAATAAATAAATAAATAAATAAATAAATAAATAAATAAAATTTTTTTTAAAAAAGATAACAGAGAACAGAGGCTGTGCATTTCAGTGAACCTAAAACCATAAACAACCCAAAATCCTCATAAAAGCAAGTGTTAAATAAATTATGGTACATCCATATGATGGAATAATATGCACTTTATTAAAAGAATGTATAGATTTATATGCTGGTATTGACAAGATTGCCAAGATGTCGTACTGGGTGAAGAAGGCCAGGGGTAGAAGAGTATGTTTAGTATGGTCCTCTTTGTAAAAACCTTGAAAAGGCATTATCTGTTAGTGTTGGTCACCTCTAAGGAGAGGACCTTTTAGGGAGTATAAAGGAAGGAAATTTTTATACTTCAGTGTACTGTTTGAATTTTTTTTTAATAATTTTCTTTTGGTCTCTCTTTACAAATTATAAATATAAGAAGCATATCCTTGAAGTTCAGAGAATTTTGATAACTGTATGGAAAACTCATTAGATCTTACTTCTGGAAAGTTAGCTGCCTGTGTTTCTAATTTATTCATTGATTTTAGTAAAGGAATTATTGGTCAGTCTAAATCTGGAAGGCATGGCACAATCTTTCAGAAACCAGACTGAGGGTATGGGCACCTGTTCTCATGAGTGATCAGAATTTCAAAAGGCATGGAACCCACAGCAGGAGCGTGCACCCTACCAGCTGCCAAGGGTCTTATCTTACCAGTACTTAGAGGAATTAGCCTGAGTGCCAGTTAACTTCATCATAAATGCGGTCTGTGACCTTTCAGCTTTGTGGTTTCACCTGCTTTAAAATAGAAGAGTTTGCAGTCATTAAAAAGGATGTTCAGGTTTGAGTTACTCGAGCACATTTGAGAGCAGGTGTAGGAATGCCTTCCTAAAGAGAAAAGGGAACAATTTTTTTCCTGAGGACTTCTAATAGGATGGCTGTCACTTGGAAAAATTTCCTGTCCTTCAAGTATACATGAACTTTTAAGCCCTTGGGGCTGTTCATTGGATTAGCATTGACGTAGCATGTGTTGCCTTCCCTTTCAAGTTCTAATGTCTTTTTAATTTATCTCTCCCCATCGTTCAGTGGATCCGGATTGGTGCCAATGTCTCCAACTTCACTTTTGCTCCAAGCACGATCATCTTTCACCTGGGACATGCTGGTAAGCACTCTAGGCTGCTAATTCCATTTAGCCTCCTCTGACATTTTGCCTGCCCATGCAAAAGCCCTGTTAAGTAGACCCACAACCTATTAGCTATAATGACTTAATAGCATAACATTTCCCTCTTCCTCTTGGCCTTTTAGGACAGTTAATATGATGATAAACCTGTTTGGTCCATCAGCGTAGAACAGCTGTCATTATATTGGGTTTCATTGTGCTAGGCTGCTGTTGGCTGGCCATTTACCCATACTTAATAGCCCTGTTCATTTCCAGAGATTAGTCACTTGCCATAGCTTTACACTGAGCCATCTTCCTGGATGAAGAGCATTAATGCAGTTTCCAAAGGTTATCTTTCCCCACCATATCGATCTTCACGTTTGTTGGCGGCTGGGTCTGGACAGTAATAGAAAACAGTTTCTTCCATAGTTGGCCACACTGTCCCGTGTTATTCTCTTGAGAACTTAGGACCTAAACATAACAAGATGGTAAATTCACAAACCAGCTAAGCGTTTGAGATGTTTGACCCTGTTGGATCTGTGGCGCCTTGCATTTCACTGAGATTTCAGTATTCTCTGATTTCGTTGACGCTTTAGGGAGTCACCCTCTGTGCATCCATAGTGTGTGATTCTGTAGCGGTCCACAGATGAATCAGTTAAAATTCTAGGCAAATGTGTGTCTGTGTTTTTCTCAGGAAAAGAGGGAGGAAAGAGGGAGTTTGTAACTTTGATCAGATTCTCACAGTGGTCCGTGACCTCAGAAACAGTTAAGAACCCCTGCCGTAGTTCATCCGTCATCTTTCTGGGCAAAATTGACAGGATGACCTTTCTCACCAGCCTAGTTACTGGGTTTGATGATAGCCCTCCTGAGTGAAGCTGAGACTAGAACCTGAATGTAAATTTGTTTAGAGCCATGACTTTTCTCGCCAGAGTGTTTTTTGTGCACATTCCCTCATTTGATTTTCATCACAGCTGTGATGTGGGTGCCCAGGGCAGGAGTTACGATCCTCCCTGTTCAACAAGTGAGAGAATGTAGGCTCAGAGAAATGGAAGCGGCTAGGCAAGGAAGAGCCTGGACCAGAACCCAGGGCTCCCAGTGCCCAGGCCTGAGCCCTTTTCATTAAACCTTCTTCCTCAGTGCTTTCCTGCTTCCTTCCTACTCACACTGGCAAAATCCCCTTAATAATCTTTTTTTAATAGAAAGGAAATTATTCATTTATTTAACCCTGCATGCTTTCATTCAGAATTTAAAAAATAAAATGAATGCCAAATATAGTATCATAGTAATGCTTTAAAAAAAACCAACAAAAATAAAAAACCTCCATTAAAGGAAATAGATGTGAGTTGGAACATGGAACCGGATAGTTAAGGTAGCTGACATCTGATTTTTACCTCTGAATTTCTTGGTAGCCAAGGTAAGTATATTGAGTTAATTTTCTGGCACCAGATAAAAGGAATAAAATGAGCTGGTCTGGAAATAGAGACCTCTTCAGAGTCCAGCAGTTTAATTGGCTGTCATGACATCTGTTCCTGTAGCCATGCTGGGGCTCATGTATGTCTACTGGACTCAGCTCAACATGTTCCAGACCCTGAAGTACCTGGCCATCTTGGGCAGTGTGACGTTCCTGGCTGGCAATCGGATGCTGGCCCAGCAGGCAATCAAGAGGTAAGGCTGGGGATGGGCCGGGGACTCAGAGTGGGATTAGAAATATTTTTGTCAGCTCTGCTCACCCAGCTCTTTGAACAAGGGTATGTGGCAGAACGATTCGTATCCTTAGGGGCAAGTGTGACACCTTAATCCAGCCTTTTAAGTCCGAAAGGGGCCTTGGTGATCAGTTTTAAATGTATTAAAACCACAGTGATTTATGCCCTGACACATTAGAACAAGAGAAGAAAATAATTGCTTTATGAAGATTAAAATGGATTAGAACATGTGCGGCAGAAGATCGTTGTTAATGTGCTGGCTGTATAAAAATGTTCTCTACTCGCCACAGGGAATCCTATTCTGTCCTCCTCCCATGCCCCAGAGCTAATCCTCTATAACCCCTGGCAGACTTTCGGAGCGTTTCCTCCTAAGTGTGAGGTCCACGCTCTTCCCATCCCATCCCACCCCCACCCCCAACTGCCACAGGTTTTAAGAAGCCCCTAACAGGGAGCCCTGCTCGGTAGCCTGTACCACGTCCCTGAGAACCAGACAACCTTAGGTTCACACAAACGGTCAGATCTCAGCACGGCAGCAGCTTGCCGGCAGCTTGATTTTCGAACCTGGATTAGAAGCAAATTTAAATGTCACATAGGTGTTTCTCATTGATTTGACTTTATTAGAACTTGGGTGATTTGAGCCACGGAAAGGTCGGTAAGAAAAGGTCAGAATTGCTTTCACCTTTGGAAATTAACATTTTCAGATGTGCCCTGCTTTCTCCTCTCCAGGACTTTTGCTGTAAGAATGTAACTCAATAGTGTGCCCTCCAACATGGCTGCCAATTAAGTTGGGCAGATCAGAGAGGCTTTCTCAGAGACCATTAGTAGGCGGGAGAGCCACCTGTCTCATCCCTGCCTGAGTCTCCATTGTGCGCTGAGTGCCTCGCCTCGTGGAGACCTGGCCCCGAGGTGCTCCCTCACTTCCCTGTAGTGATCCACGTTCCACCAGAGCTTCCCTTAGCACCGGCAGTGGCAGCTGGTTCATTTCTCTGCCCTTCCAGGAGCCTTAACTTGGCAGCTATGCATCGCATCTGAGAAAGAGCCAGGGACTCAGCTGTTTTTTCTAAGCAGAGCCCTGTTCCCTTGCAGCAGCCAGTCCAGGCCCCAGGGAGCCAAAAGGCTGTGCTCTGTTGAGTTCTCTCTTTTCTAGAAGTTGCCCACACAAGATGTACAAATCAGGGGAGTAGTGGACTGGAAACCATTTGATTTAGATCCTGTTTAGCAGGGGTTCCTAATCTGGAATCCTAAAATTGTGTACATTTTCTGGGGAGAGAGACCATGGTCCTCATTCCCTCTCCAGCATGTGTGCACACGGACATGCACGCACCCTCATACAGAAAGTTCTGCTGTGAGTCCTAGAACAAACTCTGCCACTGGGGGAATCACGGACCCTAATGGAAGCTCTGGTTGGGTGTTTGCCATTTCTTTTCTCAAGCTTATTTCTCTTCCCACTGTCCTTTCTTGATTCTCAAACCCTCTTTCCTTTGGCAGGATCGCTGCAGAGCAGAGCAGTAGATTGGCAAAATATAGGACACTACGGTAAAGATGAAGGGTGGACTCATCCCAGAAGCAGGGCCCCTTTCCCATCTTGCCCACCTCATGCATGTCAGTTTTTTATCTGATGTTCAGCCCACTCGTTCCTCCCCACCTTCCCCAAGCCAAAGCTGAATTCTGGGGCCATTTTTGAACTTACTGGACCAGGGCAAAAAACCAAAACTCCCTGAGTGAGCCCAACTGATAGGGTAATTTGACCTGGCTTTGGCTGCATTAGACTCCATCCTCCCTTATGCCCATGGGGTACTTGATAGACAGCAGCCCCTTTCTCGATGAGGAAAGCAGAGTTGAGGATAAGACAGATGCAACCTTGGACTTCTTGAAAGGGGACCCCGTTCAGAACATCTCAATTCATTAAATGATGGTCCCATGGCAAATCCTGGCACACCTTGTCACTGTTTCTAGGCCTTTTTGTAACACTGATCTTTGGTTGGGCCAAACAGTGTGGTTTGGTGAGATTCTCTGTTACGAAGGACTAATGGCCATAGCTCAAAGCCAGCATCAGAACCCCGGTTTCTAGAACTCAGGGTGTAGTTCAGGGCTGATCCCTGTGTGACTGAAATGTCAAGTGAAATATCACCCATTTTCCTAGGTATTAATCCTAGGATGAGGATGGAGGTGAAAGCAAGGTGAAGGGAGGGAAGGGGAGAGAGTATGCGCTTCATTGATCAGTTCCTTTAGACTGGGATCAGGAAAAGTTCTCTAGAAAGATAGTATTTTAGGCTTTGCAGACCATATGGCCTCCGTCACAGCTACTCAACTCTGTCACTGTAATGTGAAAGCAGCCGTAGACTAAACAAATGAGCATGGCTGTGTTCCAATAAAACTTTATTTACAAAAACAGGTGGTGGGCTGGATTTGGCCCATGGGGCATCATTTGCTGACACCTGTACTAGGCCAACATATAGAGAAGGAAAGTATTTGAATTTTCAAGTCATGTTCCCTGATCCCTTGGCTTGGAAATGGCTTCCCTGCCAAGGCAGCAGAGCCATCTAATTTTTAATCCTCTGCAGATCAGGGAGATCAACAAAAGCATGGAATGTAGAGCCTTTTCACTGATGTGTGAGCATAAGCTGGCACATCTAATCCTCAACACAAAGACTGCGTTTGTCCTGGTTTTGTTTTTTGGGGTTTAATTGAGGTACAATTTATATCCAGTAAAAGTTGCCCTTTTTGAGTACAATCTGAATATTGACAAATTACACAGTCGTGTAAATACCACCTCAGTCAAGGTATAGACTATTTCTACACTCCAGAAAGTTCCCCTGTGTAGTCAGTCCCTTGTCTCCTCCCCCATTCCCTGACATACCCAGTTGATTTTGTCCTGCATTAGAGTTGTTCTGAGATTTTACTTTCAGAACTAGTCCTTTCTGCTAAATATTGAGCTCTTTAATTCTTCAAAATAACTCTGGATTGATTTTTTTTTTCTTGCTATTTAGATAGTCTACCCTCATGCTGCTGCTGCCCCCAAATCACACTGCTTGAGAGAGAGGACGTTTGGGACTTCAGAGGTCGGGGCCTAGTATTTTAAAGGAAAGTCTGTGGTAGCTAAGTGCTTTTGATCTGAGGACAGACATCGATTTGATGAGGCACAATAGAGGCTGTACCTCCTTAGCCAAGACGGAGGCTGGTGGGCCGCTGCCCTTTCAGCTCCTCCTGTTTCATACTCACACTCTCCTCTCCTCATGGTCGTTCCGGAGCACACACGTTTTAGTGCACCTGGGAACCTCTGCATGTTGGCAGGGGATTAGGGGCACTCACTTCAGCCTTCAGGATTAGTTCTGTGCCTGTGTGTGTGTCCCCTGGAACTGTGGTTTAATCGGTTAGGAGCCTACCATTCTGCAAGACTGCATCGCCACCGCGTCAGCCCTCACCACTGGGTAGAACTGCCCGCTAAGGACGGCGTGCGTGTCGGCGCGGTGCCTCTGCCTGCTGGAGCTGCCCGAAACACCTGTTTGCTGCTTCACCCTCCTACTTGCACAGCAGCTGTCTAGATTGTCATTTCCGTTCTCATGTTTCCCCTCAGTTCGTAGAGTCGAGGGTAGGGCAGCCATGGGGAAAGAAGGAATAAGAGATAGAGAGGTTTTTGTCTCCTCTTAGAGTTTTTCTGTGAGCTGAGTTCCATTTTTGAGAATCGTTCTTAGGTTTAGACACTGAGGCTGACCATTGGCAAGAGCATGACTGGAGACCTGCATGGCAGGAGTATGGTGCGGGTTTCTGTCCTGAGTGGCCGGAATGTCATCGTCCAAGCTACGTGAGGGCCCGTGCTGGTTGGCGGACCCGGAGCGTGGGAAATTGAAGATGGACATTGTTTAGGCTTTCTTTTTTCTTCCCCTAGTTGAAATGTACACTGTCTTTCTGGCCTTGCACTGTGAGAGGTGTGCCTGGAATTACCTCATGTCAGAGCTCCACATGCCACTTTCTTTCCTAGTCGTCAGGTTTGCGCTGTTGTTCGTATTTACGCTATCATCAGCTTTTGCTGGAACTAGTGGTCTCACAATCTCTTGTGAAATGAGGTGGGGGATAAATAAATACAATTAATAGATTAATAATTATTCCTATATAAATAGGATCTTAAAACGGCAGAGAACCTTGGTCTCTCTGTTGTCACCAGTTAGGAACTGTAACAGCGAACTGAAACCTTCCGTAATTTGGTGTTTGTCTCCATTTTCTTTCAGAACAGCACATTAGTGCCTGAAGAAGGAAGGAAATTTTGCAAGCTGAGATGAATATCAAGAAAAGGAGTCAAGAACAATTCACAGTTTGTAGAGGAATGAAGAAACTTTATTTAAACAAAAAAAAGTCAGAATTGTGGTTATACGTTTGCTTGTTGTTTTTCTATTTCCCCGACACAGAGTGCACACCTGTGAGCCCAAATATCCTGTTTCTTTGGCATGGCGCCTTATCAAGAGGCTGTGAATATTCCTAACTTAGCCAGATGTTGCATTTGAAAAGTTGAAATTTGTAATTAATCTGTTTTGGAATAAAGAGAATAACAGGAACAACGGCCCGATTGAGAGTTTGTTCTAGTACTTTTGGGCTGGTGGGATCCCCGGGGTACATAACACGAGGACTTAGTTGGGAAGTATTGTTGACAAGGTGGCCAGGGTGTTTCTCCAGGCCTTTTTACTTTAGTCCTTTTTGCCTCTTTCCTAACAGGACTGAGAATTGCCTGGAAAAGTGGGCATTTTTTCTTCTCCAGTAGTGGGCACCATCTGTCTGCAAAGGAGCCCTGTTGATACCTGAAGGCCCCTCTGCTTTTGCCTTCAAAGTATGGGCTTGGCATGCAGTGGGGAAGGGGAGGAATTGTCTTAAAAGGAGGCGGGCCACATGAGTATTCTTAGGCTCTTAGAGGGACACACATATCTCAAGGATGTCCCTTTTGAAGTTGTGTCCAGGACCACCATTACCTGGAGGTTATATACTATCACATAGAGAAGAAATATTGAATAATATGGTTAAGTGTATAGACTTCAGTGTTATGCAAACCTGCTGTCGCCACTTGTTAGGGTGAGGGACGTTGGGCCGGTGGCTTAAGTTTTCTAAGCCTCCTTTGCTTCTGTAGAAGAGAGATAATGACTGTACTTACGTCATATGACTGAGGGAGTTTCCTGCATCTAAAGCGCTTGGCTCAGCTCTTGGCACCTTCCCCAATTAGCTCCTAGTTACATACTTTCGCTCATCACCTCTGATTCTATTAATTGAAACATCATAAATACATTTAGATTACTTTTGAAAAGCAGGTAATCCTCATGGTATTTATTGAATTTGGGAGGCAGAAATGATTTGAATCAGACTTCATTCCAGTGCAAGCTGGATTTCACTATAGTGAGGAAATTGGGATTTTTGGTTGGGGAAAAGAGATTCTGGAACTTTGGACTACTTCTGAATGGGATTCTACAGGTGACAGAGGGTGATGTGGGCAATTACAGGGTTGCTTCCAAGGTGGGAAGAAGGCCTCACCTTTCCCAGAGGCTGCAACCAGAGGTGGCCCATTGATAGGTTTTATTTGATCCATATGTTTTCTCAAAAACTGAATAAGCTGCTAACTTAACAAACTGAGAAAGTAATAAAAATACAGGTTTTGGGTGCTGGATTCTCTTTTTTTTTTTTCATTTTTTTATTTTTGTTTTTAGGGAGGGAGAGCATGTAAGTGAGGGAGAGGGACGGGGGGGGGGGGGGGGGGAGCAGGGAATTCAAAGCAGGCTCCATGCTCAGGACAGAACCCCACACGAGGGCTCAATCCCATGACCCTGGGATCATGACCTGAGCCAAAATCAAGAGCCAGATCCTCAACTGACTGAGCCACCCAGGCTCCCTGGGTTTTCGATTCTCTTAAAAAAGAAAATCTGAGCCTGTGACACTGGGCCTGATTGCTACATGGCAACAATCAGCTGGAGCCGAGCAGCAGCAACTCCCTGCCGGTGGGGCCTGCTCTTTCCGGCTTGCCAGAGCTCCGTCCCCACAGGTGTCTGTGCGTCTCACCACAGCACGGCGCCTCTGCTGTTCCACCTGCCAATTTCACCTGCCTGGTTCCTGTCGACTATGACTTTGGAAGCCTTCTTTGCTTTTAAGTGTTTGTTTCTTATCCCACTCTGTGGGGAAAGGGTAATATTGGGCTCTAGAGTGGCTCCTAGTGACCCTACTTAGGCTGGCACCACACCAGCTCCGTGGTGGGGGAGGGATGACAGCAGGGGGAGCCCACCCAGCTGGGACTTACACCTAGAACCAGATGGGTACAGTTCTGGAAGACAGACCAATGAGACCTGATGGACCGAGGTGTAGAGAAAGGGTAAAGCCTGAGAACAGAAGTATAGGGGCTGCAGGAAAGGAAGTCAGAAAACAGCTTCCAGGCTGGTTGAGGGTTGGCCTGTGGACCCAGAAAGGAGCTGGGGAGTAAAGCACAGCAGACTTACTATGTGCCACGCTCTGTGCTGTGTCGAGCTGTAGCCGAGAGCAAGACGGACAGTTCCCTGCCCTTGATCCACTTAAAATTGGAGGGGACAGGGGAAACAGACTGCAAATCTGAAGGGCTTTCAAGGAAGCACTTTTTACCTAGCGGGGTTGGGAAGGCTAAGCTGACACCAGAAGGACAAGAGGGAGCCTGTGCAGAGCTGGGAGAGAGCACTCTGGGCATAGGGTCAACATATGCAAAGACGCTGAGGCAAGAGCTTGGCATGGCATGTTCGACCTGAAGGCAGGCCAGTATAACTAGGGTGTAGTTAGCAAGGAGGAGAGTATCCTTGGAAGCCAGAACAAGTACAGCTTTTAAAGGCTGTGGTAAAGGTCACAGATTTTATTTTAGGACCAATGGCAAATTTTAGGCAACTTGAATTTTATGCTGGGACAGAACAGAGTGTAATAATGTGTAATAATGATTTCAGGAATAGAATTTAGTGATTCATCGCTTAACATATAACCCCTAGTGCTCATCCCAGCAAGTGCCCTCCTTAACGCCCATCGCCCATTTAGTCCAACCTCCCACCCAACACCCCACCAGCAATCCTCAGTTTGTTCTCTGTGTTTAAGAGTCTCTTAGGCTCCTGAAACTTCTCCTGGACCCATCTCTGCACTTTCTTGTAAAATTTGTTTAATAAGAATTCTGCTAAGTCAGTTTAACCAGAACCTACCCCCCACCTCGATATCTGATCAGGTCCTTCTTCTCTACCAACCCCCAGGTGATGTCTGAGTACCCTGGCCTGTCTATAGCAGGGATCTTGTTAAGGTCCGTTTAGTCAGAAGCCATCCACCTATCCCCACCCTACTCCTTGGCTATAAATCCCCCCTTGCCGATGCCGTATTCTGAACTGAGCCCAGTTCTATACCGAGGTCTCTTTCGCCCTAGTGCAGTAGTCCTGAATGAAATCTTACTATTTTTACTATGTGGCTCTGGTTTTTCTTTGACAATGTAGTAGTGCTGAGCCTGGCTTTCTCTAAGAAGTATTAAACATGGTGATTTAGAGCCCAGCTGACCTGCTTGATTAGCTCTGTGCCCTTCTTTACCCCTCAGGGTCTTAGTTTCCCATCAGTAAAAATGGGGATAATACCTCCGAGAGCTTTAGAAGGATTAAATGAGGTCACAGCCAAAACACATACCACAGTGCCTGGCGCTTAGCATTGACTCCGTATTTGCTCTGGTCAGCGCAGATATTGGTATCACTGTTATTTCCTGTGTGTCATTAGTAGGATCACAGAAAGCAGTTTGTACCAGGCCCATGTGTTTATTTGTCTGATTGTTTAATTCACTCGATTCCCCAGCTCACATTTCCTGAGGGACCTGGAATCGTGAAACCACACAAGAGCGCTGCCCTGGAATGAGGAATCGGTTCCCGGCTTTGCTCCCTCTGCGCGGGTGGGACCTGGCTGGGGCGCCTGACCTCTGTGAGGCCACCCCTCCCTGCCTTTCTCCAGAGGGCTGTGGGAGGCAGCAAATGCAGTAATGGATGGGAAACCTCTCTGTGAACTTTAAGTTAATACAAACATAAGGGATTATTATTAAAAGCGACAAGTCCCCCATTGATTAGAGCATTTCCTTAGGGGGAAAAAAATAACACTGGGTCTTAAGTAGGACCCCCACGGGAATGGGAAGCTCCCAGCCCCTCTGCGGGGAGGGGTAGTCTTTTAAGACACCATTAGTGTTGTAGTTAATGGTGATAAAGCACCGGAATTGTGGCCATCATGGTTTTTTCCTTTATAATTGTATTCGCCTTGAAAACCACAAGTAGCAGTGGGTCCCAGTGGTCATTATTTCATTTGAAAAACTAATTGGAAGTTGGGAGAGTCCTCAGTGTTTGTTTCTGTCGGGGTGGAGGAAAGAGATGAGCAGGTGGGTCTGGGGGAAGGAGGGGGCCTCGGGGCTGGCCATGGCGAGCCCACCATTCAGCAGCTTCCTCCTTTGTTCTCCTTCCTTGGCAGGTTCTCGGCCTGCCCGCCTCTCTTGGTTGAAGTGGACTGCCAGCCCTCAATGGCCAGCCTTCTCCTCTGGAGGGGGCTTTTGTCCCCCATTGTTGGTATGGTCTCCTCGGCAGAGCCGCCACAGTGGTCCCCTGCAGAGCCTTTCCCACGCCTGACATTCTTTCTTGGAGGGTAAACTGGGGACTCCCAGGGAGAGCAGGTGGTCTAAACCCTGTGAAGAATCAAGCTGGCTTTACAGTTCTGGTGCAGGGAGACAGGAGACCTGCCTGCCAGGCCCCAGGTCAGTGCTGTGTGTCCCTGGCTGCAGAATGGGAGTAGGGATTGCTTGTCTCTGAGTCCCCATCAACTCCAAAATGCTGTGATTCTTCATATACTTTTAATCAAAACAGACTTCCCATCATCCGGACTTTTCATAGTTGTTTTTTTTTTTTGTTTTTTGTTTTTTTGTTTTTTTTAATTACAGCAAAATACACAAATCTTAAGTGTACAGCTCAATGAATGTTTATATCTAACTACACTGCTGTAACCATTGCTCAAAGCAAAATATAGAACAATTTATCCCCCCAGGAAGTTGATGGATTCTAAGAGGCATGTGTAGGGTAGATGATACGCGGGGGTATTTGGCCCAGGTGAGAAATGGTTCATCAATAGAAAAAGCTCAGTAGTCCTGGCCTGGATACCTGTGGTCAGTGGCTTCAGTTCTTTGCTTCCCTTTATAGCAAAACCTCAAAGTGTGCTGGGTGGCTCAGTCAGTTCAGTGTCTGACATTGGCTCAGGTAATGATCTCAAGGTCCATGGGTTTGAGCCCCACATTGGGCTCTGTGCTGACAACTCGGAGCCTGCTTTGGATTCTGTGTCTCCCTGGCTCTCTGCCCCTCCCCCATTCACACTGTCTCTCTCTCTCTGTCTCTCTGTCTCTTAAAAATGAATAAACGTTAAAAAAAATTTTTTTTAACTCAAAAGGATTAGCTCTACCAGCACTATTTCATAGAGTAATGATGTAATGCAAGCCACATGGGTGCTTTTTAAATTTTCTAGTAACCACCATAAAAATGTAAAAAAAAAAAGGGGGGGGCATCTTGCTCATTTGGTGGAGCATGGGACTCCTGATCTCAGGGTTGTGAGTTCAAGACCCACAGTGTGTGTAGATGTTACTTAAGTAAGTAAATAAATAAAATCTTTTAAAGAATAAGTTTCTTTAAAACATTTTTTTAAATGTTCATTTATTTTTGAGAGAAAGAAACAGAGCACCAGCAGGGGAGGGGCAAAGAGAGGGAGACACAGAATCTGAAGCGGGCTCCAGAGCCCGATGCAGGGCTCGAACCCATGAACCATGAGATCATGACTTGAGCCGAAGTTGTACGTCCACTCAACCAACTGAGCCACCCTGGCTCCCCAGTTTCTTTTTTTTTAAAGAAAGATATTTTTAAAAAAAGTAAAAGAGAAACAGGTGAAATTAATTTTAATATCTTATTGAAACCAGTATATCTAAAATATTATTATATAACCAATATAAAAAAACATTGTGGTATTTTGTATTCTTTTTTCATACTGTCTTTGAAATCAATGTCTATTTTACACTTACTGCACATCCCGGCTTGTACTAGACACGTTTCAAGTGTTCAGTATCCACATGTGGCTAATGGCTACCATATTAGACAGCCAGGTCTGTAACTACCAGCTCTGATTCCTCTCCTTCCATGCTCTTGCCTCGGGGCCTTTGTGTTGGGTTTTCACTCTGCTTGGAATGTTCTTTACCCAGATACTCACACAGCCAACCCCCCTCTCCTCCTTCAGGCCTTTACTCAAATGTCACCCCGTCACTGAGGCCCTCCCTGGCCACAGCGCAGCACAAGTATGGACTCTAGATACAAAAATGCCCTCCCACACTCTTCAACCCTTTAAATGTTTCTCCTTTGCAACTGCTGCCATCTAACATTTCTAGATTTACTTGTTTTTATTATTCTTCCCCCTCATTAGAATATAAGATCTTTGCCTGTTTGCTCACAGTTGTATTCCCAGGGCCTAGAACAGTGCCTGGCACATAGTGGGTACTGTACAAATATTTGTTGAATGAATAAATGATATTGCTCGTGGATGAACAAGCCACCAGTGGATGAAGGATGACTTTGGCCCAGAGTGGATGGGTATGATTAAGAGCCTGGTTCTGAACCAGCCTGCCCGGGTTTGAATCCCTGTACTCTCACTTGTCAGCAGTGACCTTGGCAGTTCAGTTACCCTTTCTGTGCCTCAGTGTTTTGTCTGTGAGATAAGGATACCGAGACCTCCCATTAGGCTGTGTGAGGAGCATATGAGATTCCATGCATGAAGCTTCCCGGCTACCACTCCGCGTACTTGGTAAATGTTAGCTATTTTTGTAGTATACCTTGTAATACCTCTTTGGGAAATGGAATGTGTAAAACACGTAAAAAATTAGGCAGAAGATAAAAGGAAATTGAGATGCAGAACAGTATGGGGGAATTTTATTGTATCTGAAGGAAAAAGGTAGGTCAGAAATTAAATAGGATTAACTGGATGCAGTTGTGTTTTGGCTGCAGGTGGCATAAGACACAGGTGGAATCCTCATCCTTGGCGATTCCTGTTTCGGAAAGAAAGATGAAGCTCAACTAGGGAGACCGAAGCAAGGGTGAGTTTGGGCAAGACACCTGGAACTAGGGTGACAGGTGCTCCAATGTCAGGCCTAGCTGTCTGGGTTCCAGAAGAGGGACTATGGGAGGAAGGGAAGGATCTCACGGGTTCCAGCACAGCGAACATCAGTCTCAGCCCCAGCTCTGCTCACCTATTCCCACGGAGATCCTGGGCCAGTTACTTCCTCTTGAAGTAGCCACCTCTAATCCCCAGACAGGGTTAGATTAGGTCATTGCTTCTGGCACGTACGTTCAACCACACCCCTTACATCTCTTACCACTTATCACAGATTAAATAATCCACTGTTGGGGACTTGCTTAATTTCTGTCTGCCTCAGTGTGTCAGTGAATTTCACGGGAGCAAAGACCACTGTTGTCCTATTCACTGCTGTAACTCTCAGCCCAGGGCCTGGCACATCGTAGTCAGGGGACGATATTCCAGAGAGAGGAGGACAGATAATTCTGAATCTCAGTTTCCTCACAGGGCCATTAGGTGGACATAAAGTGTGGTGGGTGCACAGATGTGCCGTCTTCCAGATCATTCTACCCTAAGGTCTAAGAATTCATTCTTCTGTTATGTGTCCTCAGGCCCACCAGGAGATCCTAGGATTTGCAACCCTTAAACTGGAGGGGGAACAATGTTTGGAGCAGCCTCCAGGCCCCTTCCTGCCTGCTCTGTGACCTTGAGCTCTGCAACTGTCTCTGGTTTTTAACCTGCAGGAACACAGCCTGTGTTCTTAGCACTTGGCCCTCCTTGGGGCCACTACACCCTATCCCACCAGGGCCTGGAGGGAGCCCTAAAGCAGGTGAATGATGACCTAATCCCAGCGTGGGCTGCTCGGGGGAAGCGTTATTTTTAGAATTCTAGTCTTAGGATCCTTAGGGGTGATTGGAGCCCTTCCTCCCTTCACAAAGGAGGAGACAAGGAAGGCAACTTGCTGTGTGTGCCTCCCAGGCTGGCTCTCGCCCCTCCTGCAGCCTGCCCATCTGCCTGCCACTCGTGTCTCCACAGGACTGTGGTTGGTGAGATCTCTGGGCTCTTGGTGTCTAATTAGGTTGGGAGGAAGGTGCGGGAGCACATGGAGAGCTCTGCTCGGAATGGATTTGCTTAATAGGCTCATCCAGAGGTGACTGGCAGAGCCCTGCTGGGACATGTTTGTGCTCACAGTTAAAATCAGGCTCAAAAATACAGCAGTTTCTCCACAAACAGTCCTGTCATCCCTGGGGAGTTGTGTCTGTGAAGTGGACCTCCGTGTGAAGAAGGGAAGAAAATAGGTCTTGGGTCTGGCTTTCCAGTCCCTGACTTGGGGCCAGCTGCTGCCCCTCTTCCCTTCAGTTTCCCTCCTCTCTAAGCCGAGAGCACTCCCTGATCTTCCCTGATACCCAGGGGAACATGAGGGGCCATGAGAGGAGGGGTGACTGTCCTTCCCAACTTTCCTGGTCATGAGTGCTGCCCACGCTAGTCTGCCCGAGGGTGTTGGGAGGGGCTGGCCTTTCCTTGGCCTTGTAGTTTTGGAAACTTGCCAATGGACCCAGGATGTGCCTGTCACATCGTCTGCATCAGAATCCCCTGGACATCTTTTAAAATTCAGGTGCCTGGTTCCTATCCCAGAACTACTGAGTAGGTAACATTTTTGTACACAGACGCTGAGCCTGGCCTCTTGCTTCTCACTGGAGATACAGCAGCAGATAAGATCTGGTCTCTATTATGCATTTTCTCCCCTTCCTCCAGTTCTTCATATGTGTAAGAAGGAACCTTGTTCCCAGTTTGCTTGGCAGGGCCCCATGTCTCTGGAGAGGAGGGGATTCTTTCCTTTTCCTGGCAACCCATGCGGAAGGAAGCCTGCAAGGTCCCTAACTACACACACACGCGCGTGTGCATGCACACACATGTTCCTACCTGTGCTTCTGCAGCAGGGCCACCAGGATGCTCTCCAACGCCATCTGCTTTTGACCTGCCCACACGCTGTCCACCTGACGGCCAAGCCGTACCTTTGCTCCTTGCTCCTGGTTTCTCTCTCTGTTAGATTAGAAAAAGAGCAGCAGTGGAGGTGACTATTTGGATAGGATGTGGAGAAGCCTGGGAAAGGCCAGGGCAAAGTAAGCAGAACACCTATGTCCTTATACCTATTCCAATATCTGGTGTGGACTCTTTCACCCAATCGAACTAGATTCAGCAACACTTAGGAAGGTGCTCGATATAGTAGTGAAGAGCATAGGCTGCGAAATAGATTTACAAAATACCTCCCTACAGATTACTCGTTAATTATAAAGGAGAAATGTTAACTGGACAGAGGAGAAACGTGGCAGACATCACGTTAACCAGGCGATTAAAGTTACCATCACCAATAAGGGGATGAACTGACATCATGTGCCTCCTGAAATAATGCACCAAGAAGGAACGATATCACTGCTATGAATGCATAACCTGAATCCAATCATGAGGAAGCATCAGGCAAATCCAGTAGGAGGAACGTAGGGACGTTCTATAAATCATAATTGAACTTTACTAATAAAAAATGTCAACGTCACGAAAGACTGAAGAGCAGTTCCAGATTAAAAGAAACTAAAGAGACATGGCAATTAAATGCAATCCATGACCCTGGCTTGGATCCTGGATCAGGAAAATTAAAAATTGCCATAAAGGACATGTTGGGAAAACTGGTGAAAGGTGAATGTATACACTAAGTAATAATTACACTGTGATTATATCAGAGAATGTCCTATTGTTAGCTGTTTGGAGACACCGTGCAGAGCTACTTACGGGTAAATGGTTGTGATGACCGCAGTTTACTCTCATATGGGTCAACAGAGTAATGACAAAGCGCACATGTGTTTGCGTGTGTGTATAAGCAAATATGATAAAATATTAGCAATTGCTGAAGATAGGGAAAGGGGATGTGGAAGTCCATTGTATTATTGTTGCAGCTTTTCTGTATGCGCCAAACTTTTTCAAAATAAAAAATATACAGGCTGTGATGTCGGGCTCTTTGGATGCTAGCTGTCTGGGGTGCGTCCTTTAGAAGCTATTAACTGCCCCGTAAGATGGGAGTAAACAGTACCTACTTTGTAGGGTCGTTACAGGCAAGAAACCAAGAGTAATGGCTAACACTACCAAGGGCTTCCTGTGAGCCCAGCACTGTCCTGCATGTATGGAAATGTCTGAGGGCACAGCCTCTGTGTCCAGCGCAGAATCATGATCAGATGGTAACTATCATTGGTATTATTACTGTTGGAGCCTAACATGGGGAGAAGCACATCGTTGGTGTTCAACAATCATAGCATAATTAGAGGTAAGCCGGGGCTTCGCGTTAGGGCCTTTCTGCTATGGCAAATCCGGAAATAATAGATGCTGTGCCAGGCAAGGGACCAAAAGTCCCTCCAAACTCTGATGCTTGGAAGACTGGGCAAAAACCCACTAGACCTGCTTACCCCTGCTGCCTGCTCATGATGTCCTGCAGTAGCTTGCGGGCAGACAGCTGACCCAGCACCTTCCGGTAGCTGTTGGTGAAGATGGCATCTGCATACCGAGGCATTCTATATGGAAGGAGTCAGAGGTCAAAGGGCTGGGTGGCAGGGCTAGGTGAGGAAACGGGGTGGGGTGGGGGGTACTCACCATGTCCCCGTAACGTCCTTCTGCCCTTTGCCCTACTCATCCCCGGAGAAGGTAGGACCCAGGACTGGGAGGCTTCTCTGGAACTCAGGATCTGCCCCCCTCCCAAAGATAGGCAGTGGGGGCTGCCTGAGGAGATGGCTGGGGGCCTGCTTAGGGCTCTGTTCTGCACGCCCTAAATCATCCCCCACTGGGCTGCAGGGATGGTTCTGGGACATTGGGTATCTAGGCCCTGGCGGCAGGACTGCTCACCTGAGGGGCAGGGATGGCGGGGAGCAGTGGGAGCCACTGTCGAGGGTGAGGATCACCAGGAAGAACACCCAGAGCAGCATCCTTCACCCCTGCGGTGGCTCCTGGAAAACGACAGAAGGAGAAGGTCAACTGCAGCCATAGCCACAAGGATGCCTTTTATTGGCTGGGCCCAGTTCTGGGCTTGGCTGTATACAAGCCTTAGTCCTCGTCATTTGGAGGCGGTGAGGTACGAAAAAGAACCCAGACTCTGGAAGTCAAACAGACCTAGATTCAAGTCCTGCTTTTGCCAGTCACAAGCTTTGACCTCATTTTCTGCATCTATAAAATGGGCATGATAAGCTACCCTGCTGACCCCATAGGGTTCCATGGAAAATTAATGACATTGGTGAAAATGCCCCTTGCTGTAAGGCATCATATGTGGAATTCAGGCCTCAGCAAGGGTTGAGGGGTACACCTTCTCCTAGTCTCCTAAGTCACCCCACCCACTGTGACACTTGACAACAGTGAGCAGGGCCAACAGCTCAGGCTCTGAGTCAGACAAATCTCAGTTCCTATCTGGGCTCCACCGTCACCAGCTGTGTGTCCCAGGACACGTGGCTTCTCCTTTCTGGGCCTCAGTTTCTCTATCCATGAAATGGGGTCTATGACTATACTGACTGCATAGGGCCCTTGTGAGGATGAGATGAGATGAGAGTTGCTTGGCACATAAGGAATTCTCCCAAACACTTTTGCTGCGACGACCTCAGATCAGACCCACTCGAGGGGGTAGGCTCTCGTCCTGTTTGGTTCTGTGTGAAGTCAGAGGGAAGGGAAAGCTCTACTTCTCGCTCCAGACATTTCGATATCGCTGAAGGCTTTTAGCCTTGGAAGAGACCAGGGAGCCTGGGGAGCCAGTGTGGCAGAATCATCTAATAGATCGTGTAATTACCCTTAATTGGGGCCTGCTGACACCGTGCTCTGCAATCAGGGAAAGAACAGGCAACGTGAGAAAGAGCCCGCCTGGGCTCGGGGAGGAGGCTCCACGGTCAACCCAGACCTGCCCGGTATGGAAGCAGGGGCTCAGCTAGGAGACCTAGGAATTGGGTCTCCCCACCTCTCATGCCCCCCTCAGTAGAATATCCATTCCATGGGGCTACAGGCCCATGCGGGGACCCAGACAGCCCAGAGAGGGGCAGGAACCCATCCTAGCCCAACCTCACCCCCTGTCTTCCGTGTTCTCTCCTGTCCTGTTGAAGAGTGATCTCCAGCAAGCAGGGCCGGCACTGGCAGAACCCACCTTCCTTTTCTGGTCTCGCCCGCCCTCTTAGGGCATCCCCTCCCTTCTACCAGACACCAGGGTCTTGGCTAAGCCAGGGAGCATCTGCAGAGCTGGGCTCAGAGCAACCTGTGACTCTGCACCTCCAGAGCAGAAGGGAGGAGCCCTCCAGGCCTCACTGTCTCCCCAACAATCCTCCAGTTCCTGCTCAAATGCTCTCTGCCAGCGAGTGGCAGAGAGCTCACTACCCCCGAGCCAGGACGTGCTATCTCCAGGCAGCTCTTCTTGTTAGGAACTTTTTCTCATTGTGTCAAGTACAAAAAGACGTGTTAAGCTTCTACTCTTCTGGGAAGGACTGGGGCTGGAGGAAAGACGAGAACATGGCATTTGCCTGCCCCTCCCTCTCCCCGGCTTTGACATCCACCCTCTGTGCCACCCACAGCTTCTGCACCCTCATCCACATGAGGTGGATCTGACTTAGGCCTTTGCTCTCCAGACCAAGGATCTCAGTCCTCTTCGTCACACCGTATCACATCTGGCCTCTTTGTCACACCATATCACATCTGGCCCCCCGTCTCCCGGCCCGATTCCAGGCTGCCTCTCTAGCAATGGAGTTTCCTAAGCAGGGAGTTCTTTGGAGGTAAGGAGGGCCCCTTGTAACGAGCCCTCTTTTTTTCTGTCTCTTGGCTGGACTTCCTTGCCTTCTTTGCTGCTGATCTTTAAAAAAATTCTTTTAAATGTTTATTTATTTATTTTGGGAGAGAGAGATAGAGAGCGAGCAGGGGAGGGGCAGAGAGAGAGGGAGACAGAATCCTTAGCAGACTCCACACCAGCAGCGCAGAGCCCGACACGGGGTTCGAACCCCCCAACCGTGACATCATGACCTGAGATGAAACCAAGAGTCAGACGTTCAACTGACTGAGCCACCCAGGTGCCCGCTGCGGATATTTGAAAGACCTGGGCACGTCCAGGCCCCTAATCACTTCATTCCCCTGCTCAGAGGCCCTTGGTTGCTCTCCAGAGCAAAGCCCAACCCCCTGCTCTTGGGCTAAGCTCTCCCTTGGCTTCCCCACCTCCGGCCCCTTCTCGTGTGTTTTGCGGCCCCTGTGCTCCCCTGGCCTGCACAGCCAACCCTCACACTCGCCCTCTGGAGCAGGTATCAGGGTCTTCATCTTACAGCTGAGGAAACGAGCCCAGAGAGGAGAAGGACCTTTTCTCCATGGTCCTCCATCACGTTGGTTTCTGACTGGACACTTCAGAATGGGCCTCAAAGTTCCCAGGCCAGCAGGCCCCTCCCGCTCCATTGAGGCTGCCTCCCAGATTCAATACCCTATTCACAGCTCCCTATTCAGCTCCCCGTTCATGGGAGGTGCTGCAGGATTCATCACCTGCACACGGGAAGCCGTTCTGAAAAACAGAAAGCTTTTGCTCTTTGTCACTGGATCTCCAGGGGAATTAAAAAAAAAAAGGGGGACACACACAGGAACACCTGCCTGGTTGGCGTCTTCCTATGTGCAGCCAGTGGTTTCAGGGAGTTGAAAATAACCTGATACGAGGGCAGACTTTGGAGGGCAAGTCACAGTAAATTCTGTAACCCCTAGCTTATTTGGAACGAGGTTGAGCAACTGTATAGTCTGGTCAACCAAGAGGCACATTTACTACAAACCGTGTGCCCCAGGGGTGAGTCAAGACGCCATTGCAACCTCTGGGCTTGGGGTTGCAACCTCTAATCCTTGGGGTTGCAAAATTCCACTGGACAAAGCTGGGCAACAACAAGAATTCTCTTGCTTACGGTCCGATGAGAATTAGATGTTGTATCACCACGGATAAAGTAGCTATTGACAGACATATTCCACGCGAGCAATCTACAGAGACAGAATTCCACTGAATTAAGTATAGTACAAATTCAACAGCATCCTCAACAACTCCTTGATAGCTCCAAAGGTATTTTAAGGTTTATCATCTATCCTCATGAGTATCAGTTAGCTTTCTGCAGTGTTGACAAGTGAATTCTGCGGTTAGATCTAATTGAGGTCATCTGGATTCAGGATAAATGGACACTTGACCTACATTAGTTGGCACCTCTTGCCAGTCTCTATGCCAAGAATGCTATGAGAATTCTCCAGATGCACCTTTTGCTAATGACAGAGGTCAGGTCTCATGTGCCCAACCTAGCAAGGCCACTTTTGGACAACTAGGAAGAAAATCTTTTACCTTTCTTTTTTATTTTAAGTTTATTTATTTACTTTGAGAGAGAAAGAGAAAGTGCGAGCAGGGAAGGGGCAGAGAGAGAAAGGGAGAGAGAGAATCTCAAGCAGGTCCTGTACTGACAGCGCAGAGATCGATTTGGGGCTCAAACTCCATGGACCGTGAGATCATGACCTGAGCCAAAACCAAGAGTCAGATGCTTAGCCACCCAGGCGCTTCTCGTTTACCTTTCTCAAACATTCTGCTTTGTAATTTGAGAACGCTGAGGCACTGACGTCCTGATTTAGTTTATAAACTGTTTCAGCAATAGCATTCCAAATTGAAAGAGATCTAAGTTTTTAATGAGGAAGCATCTTGAATTGTCACTCAAAAGAGAGACACCCCACCTCCTTCCTGAAAGAGTTTGAGGCGGCTTATGGTGAAAGACACAAATACTACGAGACCATCAAAACATGGATCAAGAAACAAGCGTGGGGGTAACGGAGTGCTCCAGGGGCAGATAATTGTGTCTGAAACTTCGAGTAAGGAGCGCGGCAGCAATTGAGCAAGAAAGCAAAATGTTATCAATTTCCAGGCAATTATGTTGAATGGGTTCAGAGCGATAGATGGGATGTATTGATTTGCACAGCCACTTGGCTCCTTTCCGATCCATGGCAGACCCCCATTGTTGATGGGAGAATCTAGCCAGCTTGTGTCTTGCCCCAGACACCTGCCTGCACACCGGAGAAGGAGTGCTGAGATTTCATCCGCCCCCTGACAAACCCCTGGAACACATCCGTCTGCTTGCCCCTTCTCCATGGTTGAGGTGCCATGTATCCAAAACAACCTCAACATGGAGCCAACCATCAAAAGCATGTTCCACAGCCCCTAACCAGGTACCTGAGTGTACTCAGTCCACAGGCGACGAGGATGATGGTGGGCCTCTTTGACTTGGTGTCTCTGAGTTGGTGAGAAGGTCAACCGTCTTGCCCCCATCCAGCCCAGCCCCCAGGACCACCCCCTCTCACCTCCGATATGGCAGGTGTCCCCTCTGCTATGAGGCGCTGCTCCAGCTGCCTGGACCGGAGGCTCAGCGTTTGTTCGGTGACTGCGTGACGCTTCCATCATTTATACCTTCATTTTCCTAAGCGTCGCCAGCGTCAGAGAATCAATTACCCACAAGTCAACCAAAGGGCCATTTTTAGCATCATACTGACAAACCCTAATAGGGGAAAGAGGTTTTCCCCTTGCAGATGAAGACCTGTATGGAACTTTCCCTTTACGGACAGAACACAAAGTTATGATATTATTCCGAGGGGAATAGAGAATATAATACTGCTTCTCTAATAATTGGAGTAATCATAACAGTGAAACAACAAAGGTTCATTTACTCTCTGAGTTAAATGTGCGTTTTAAAAAGTTGATATAATTTTTTTTGTCCGTGTGCAACTTTATCTCACTTTCAGGTAGTCCACTTATTACAGATAAGTGTTTTTCTCTCCTTAGCGCAGCATCCAATTATCAAGATTTCCCCCTATTCGATTTACATCTGCTGCAGTCATAGGCCACTGTAAGCAGCTAGCCCGGGGAGCACCTGTTCTCCTGTGTCAAGGCAGCCAAACATGGAAGGAGATGGAAAACCTTGGGAGGGTGGTTGTGTTTCCTGATTTTGCTAGCCTGTAGCTAAAGAATCCTCGAGAATGGTCTAAAAGCGTGTGAGTCAGAAACACCAGTTTTCCACGAGGCTGTTGTGGAGGGGTGGAAAGAGCCATAAGCTTCAAGTCCAGAGCCCTGCCCAGCCCTCCTGTGTCAGTTAGTCATGACCTCTGTGACCCTCAACAAGTTACTTCTACCCTCCAGATCTCAGTTTCTAAACTTGGAAAAGCGAGGGCTGACAGAGAATAGCAGCTTTCAAACTTAAAAAAAAAAAAAAAAAAAAAAAAAAGGTGGCATAGAACTTTCTTCGGAAATCTTCTATGGAAGTGCAGTATATAAAGCGATTTAAAACAGGAAACTGCTCTGGTTGAAGAGGGGGGAGTGAAGACTCCCTCTGGCTGCACCTGGGGTACCTCCACGGGCCACAGAACCAGTAGCTTCTGAATGAACCTCTTAGCAATGTTATGTTGTGATCCTTCTGCTTAGCCTGCACCGAGCCACGTTCTTGGCACAGAGCACACAAGGGGTGTTTCCCATAGAAGCAGGGACTGGGTGGCTTGTCACCGTGCCGGCCTGGACACAAAGTGGTCAGGTCAGGCCAGGTCCCCAGGGACTGAGAGTGGGCAGATGGAGCGTTTGGGAGCCCCCTGGGCAATAGGTTCTCATACAATCAGGAGGTGTGAGGTTATCTCAGGGAATGCAAGGTGGGGACCACCTACAGCTCGAGTACCCACAATGGACACCAGGCCAGAGCACAGATGTAGGACACATGGAATTGCCTGGAGAAGCCATGGGGATCAGAATGCAACCTGAGTTGAAGTTCTGTTGCTAAGGTCTTCGTGCCTCTTCTCAAGTTTTCTCATCTGTAAGAGGAGAGTGATAGGGCTCGACTCATGAGGCTGCTGGGTGAGGATTAAGGGTGCCAGTGCATAAGGCACAGGCCTGGTACAGAGTAAGTCTCAAAAATTAGCTCTCACAGGGGCACCTGGGTGGCTCAGGCGGTTAAGTGGCCGTCTTTGGCTCAGGTCATGATCTCTTGGTCCGTGAGTTCGAGCCCCGCGTCGGGCTCTGGGCTGATAGCTCAGAGCCTGGAGCCTGCTTCTGTTTCTGTGTCTCCCTCTCTCTCTGCCCCTCCCCCGTTTGCGCTCTGTCTCTCTCTGCCTTTCAAAAATGAATAAATGTTAACAAAAAATTAAAAAAAAAATAGCTCTCACTTACCATTGCTACTATTGTAATAAGCGAGAGATAACAGAGGCACAGAGAGGTTACCCACTCATCCACAGGCACACACCTGGACAGCGGTAGAGCCAGGACTCAAACCAAGGCTTCCGACTGCCGAATCCAGTGCCCCACACCAGGCTAGTGTTCTCCTAAGGCCCTTCCGTGGCCCACTGGGTCTTCTACTCTTTTTTAAAGAACTTTAACCGTTTTGCTTTTTACTTTACTTTTATTTTATTTTTAAACAAAATTTAAAAATTTTTGTTTTCAACAATTTATTTATTTTTGAGAGACAGACACTCTATTTGAGTGTGAGCGGGTGAGGGGCAGAGAGAGAGGGAGACACAGAATCCCAAGCAGGCTCCAGGCTCCGAGCTGTCAGCACAGAGCCCGACGCGGGGCTCAAACCCATGACACGGGGAGATCATGACCTGAGCTGAAACCAAGTGTCAGACGCTTAACCGACTGAGCTACCCAGGCGCCCCGAGAACTTTAACAGTTTTATTGACGTATATATAACTCATACACCGTAAAAGGCACCTGTTTGAAGCCTATGGTTCAACAAATTCTCATAAGTTCAAAAAATTGTGTCACTGTCACACAACCCCGTTTAGAATACCTCTGTCAGCCCAAAAGTTCCAGTCCCATTTGCTATCAACACCCACTCCAACCCCAGCCTTCGACAACCACTGATCTGCCTTTTGCCTCTATACTGTTTCCTCTGCTAGAAAGTTCATATGGATTCATGTGAATTATGGAGTCACATAATACGTACTCTGTGCTGTCAGTCTCCTTCACTCATCCACCTGTTTTTGAGATTCATTTGTGTTGGATCCATATCAGCAGCCTGTTCCACTTTATTGCTCAGTAGCTTTCCGTTGTACAAAAGTCTGACAGCTTGTCGAGCCATTCACCGTGATGGACATTTAGGTAGATTTCAATTTGGGGCGGTTACGAAAAACGCTGCTATGAACATTCGTGTATAAGACTTTGTACGAACGTGTGCTTTTATTGCTCTTGGGTGATTACCTAGGAGAGGAACTGCTGGGTCATGTGGTACGTGAATGGTTTGCTTTTTAAGAAGCGGCCAAGCTGTTTTCCGAAGTGGCACCCCCATTCCATTTCTGCCAGCTGTGATGGAGAGTCCCCCGGGGAAGTCCTTAAACCAGCCTTTCTTTACCCTGCAAACACCTATGAAGAACTGAATTAGGCCCACACAGAGCTCGCTGGATTAGGAGTTTGTCAGTCTCTGAAGGCCTGGTCCTATTCTCCTCTTAGGAGAGTGGGCTGGGCCTTTCCCCCTGCATGGCATTTTCTTGAGCACTAGGAGGACAGTGGCATGTGCTTGTACTCAGAGCTGCAGGAGGCAGGCATGTGAGAAGCTGAGTGACTTACCTCAGGCAGGGAGATGGAGACAGGCACACGGTTACGTGGGTTAAATGTCCCAAGAATTGAGAGAAGGGGAAAGTCACGCTAAAGCTGGGAGAGCCTCAGGGAGGAGCAGAGACAAGCCTAAAGCCTAAAGCAGAGAGAAGCACGAGGCCCACGGATTTAGATTTGAAACTCAGCTCTGCCACTTGCAAACTGTGTGATTCTGGGCGAGGGGTTTATTCTTCCCGGAGCCTCAGTTACCGCATCTGTACAATGGGGGGTGATGACAGCTACCTCCTCAGGTTGTTGTGAGGGTCAGGACTATGCTTGTAAAGTGTCTGATGCACGAGGCAAAAGGCAGCTGTTACTGTAGCTCTTACTGATCAGAGCGGAGCTCTGAAAGCTGGGCAGGTGGTGGCCAGAAGAGCAGGAGCCGTCTGGGAAGAGGGGCTTCATTTGCAGCGTATTCTCAAAGCCCTTGAGGCGGAGGATGAGGGAAGAAGCCAGAACCAGCCTTGACAGTGAGAGCGCAGCCCCCCCTCCACCAATCCCCGCAGCCAGCCGCCTCGTCCTTATCCTCTGAGAGGCGGTGGGAACGCCTCGCTTGCCACCCGGCTTTCTTCCCAGGACGGGTTTTAACCCAGAGTTAATTAGCGATCGTGCCTGCTCTAGGGGCTGGGGACTTGAGCTGTGGAAAAAAATGCCGCAGAGAAAGGCAGGCTTTAAAAAGCCCCAAAAGGCTGGGGCAGAGAGGCTCCACTGGGAGAGAGACAAGCCGTGCGTTTGTGTTGCAAATTTCCAGTGTGTTGAAGCCAGCCATTCAGGGAGGGTGATGCTAAAGGCAGCGGGCCTGCGGGTGGGGAGGGCAGAGGAAGTCGACAAAGGGGGCCTGTCTGAGGGCCTCAGACCCTGCTTTATAAAAGCTGCTTTCATCGCCCTCCCTGGATGATGGCAGCGTTCCCAGCCCGAGGCCAGTGTGCAGGGAAGGGGAAGGCCTGGACCCTAGACTCCCAGATTCCCTTGACACTCCCCACCTAGTGTGCCTTCTAGGCCTGTTTTTACGGAGTCAGCAGCAGCAGATGTCACATGAGCACTCATGAGTGCTATGTCAGGGTGAGGGACCAAGGTTCACACGGTTGGCCCAGTTGGGGGGCCTCAGGCAAAGTCAAGGGACTTTCCTGAACCTCAGTTTCCCATTCTGTAAAATGGGGCTGATGGGGTCCTTCCCCCTACTTCATATCCTACCCAAGCAGAAGTGCCCGTGATTGGTTGGTGATCCAATAACCATCAGAAGTTCATCTTTTTCTGGAAAAGTCTGCATTTGGGAAGGTCATTAGGAGAGCTTTTTTAAAGAGGTGAAGTTGGGGGCGCCTGGGTGGCTCAGTCGGTTGGGCGGCCGACTTCGGCTCAGGTCATGATCTCGCGGTCCGTGAGTTCAAGCCCCGTGTCGGGCTCTGTGCTGACAGCTCGGAGCCTGGAGCCTGTTTCAGATTCTGTGTCTCTCTCTCTCTGACCCTCCCCCATTCATGCTCTGTCTCTCCCTGTCTCAAAAATAAATAAAACGTTAAAAAAAAAAATTTTTTTTTTAATAAAAAAAAAAATAAATAAAGAGGTGAAGTTGATTGTACTTAGCAAATCAATTAAGCAATTCTGGGTTGCTTGGAAATGTTACTCCCATAAGTGTTTTAAATATTCACCTTGCATGGAATCTTTAGGCCTGTCCCAAGTCAGTTATGAATGCTAACCAGGTTGGTTTTCTGGGTTGGTAGGTACCGTGCGGGAAGGCTGTCCCCAGCTGATCCTGTTAGGCAAGCTCTCCCTGGTGGAGATCTGACCAGCCTTTAAAGACCTCTTTGAGGTTAGAGTGGAAGAGAGCCAAAGCATAAGAGACTCTTAAAAACTGAGAACAAACTGAGGGTTGATGAGGGGTGGGAGGGAGAGGAGGGTGGGTGATGGGTATTGAGGAGGGCACCTTTTGGGATGAGCACTGGGTGTTGTATGGAAACCAATTTGACAATAAACTTCATATATTGAAAAAAAAATAAAATAAAAAATAAAGACCTCTTTGGACTCTACCTCCCCAAGAAGCATTCTCACACCCTGCTCCTCCCTCCTGGCCTTGCCTTGTGGTTGACTGATTTTATATGTGGAAGTGTCTCCTTTCCTGAGACACTTGGGATGTCTGCAACCAGACCTAATTAAAATTTTTTTTAATATTTATTGATTTATTTTGAGAGAGAGAGAGAGAGAGAAGGTGTATGAGCTGGGGGTGAGGGGGTGGGTGGGAGAGGGAGAGAGAGAATCCCAAGCAGGCTCCACGTTGTCAGCACAGAGCCCAAAGTGGAGCTCGATCCTATGAACCGTGAGGTCACGACCTGAGCCAAACTCAAGAGTCGGAAGCCCAACCGACTGAGCCACTCAGGTGCCCCACATCTGATTAATTTTTGAGCCCCCTAAAGCCTTCTTTCTTTTCCCAGCTTTATTAAGATGTAACTGGCATAGGGGCACCTGGGTGGCTCAGTCAGTTAAGCATCGACTTCGGTTCAGGTCATGATCTCACAGTTTGTGAGTTCGAGCCCTGCGTCAGGCTCTGTGCTGACAGCTTAGAGCCTGGAACCTGCTTCAGATTCTGTCTCCCTCTCTGTCTGCCCCTTCCCTACTTGTTCACACGTGCTCTCTCTCTCTCTCTCCCTCTCTCTCTCTCTCTCTCTCTCTCTCTCTCAAGAATAAATAAAGATTAAAAAAATTTTTTTAAAAAGATGTAACTGGCATATATAAAGCTTGATAATGAAGGTGTGTTTCCTAGACCAACAGTAACAGTATCTCCTGGGAGTTTGTTGGAAATGCAGAATCTTGGGCTCCACCCCAGATTGACTGAATCAGAGGCCAAATCCTCTTTGTTCTAGGATTTTAAAGGCATCAGGTCCCTAAGATGGTTTCTGAAGCCCTTGCGGTTTTCTCACCAGGGAGGAGGGCCTTGACCACAGGCAGCCGGGAGGTGTCGCTGTTCTCCAGTCTTTGGGAGATGTCAGGCTTCCTTGCAAACACCAGAGGCCCCAAGTGCCGGGTTTTGTTTCCTGTGAAATCCAGGAGAACCGAGGGGTCCAGGTCCGTTATGTATTCAGGCCACCCCCTCCTCAGCCACCTGGGCCGCCTATCTCTCTCTGCCCATTTCCTGCCCTGGGTTCTCAGTTGTGTTTCCAGTTAGGGAAGGCTGTGTGTTCCCCAAACTCAGCCCCTGCCCCAGGATCCCCGGGAGAAAGCCCAGAGGAGAAAGCCCAGCATACGGAGACTTCTTCAAGCCTGGCTCATCAGGCAACAATGTGGCCCAGCAGAGGAGGGGACATCTGTCTGTCGGGAGGCCCCTTCTCACTTGGAAGCTGAGTTGGAGGATCTTAGTGACAACAGGACCTGCAGACACAGCCAGAGGAACTTCGCATTATTTGACTGTCTACAGGAAAACCCCGCAGCCTGCCTGGGACTCCAGTTTCTGGTTCCCATCTGAACTGGGTGCCCAGTGTCGGGGCCAGGATATGGCTGCACTTCCCCACGGTGGTGATAGGGCAGTTAACAGAGCTCCATTAGCCATGGATGCATAAACCTGGGCTCCAGAGTAGGGCCAAAGTGCCCTCAGACACTTCCAGACTGGAAGTACAGTTGCTGGTTTCTCTCCAGAGCTCAGGTTTCCAGTCCAGCCACCTCCTCCTGACCTCCCCCCATCCCGTGTCATCTAGTCCCTGAACACCCAGGCCACAGAGCAGAATGCAGCTCAGTTTCCACACCCAGCCCCACCCTTGGAGCTGGAACTCTCCTCTAAAAACCCCAGAATCCATACCTAATCCACGGCTGACACCTGGCTTTCTGCTTAACTCCTGTCGCTCCAGCCCCAGGGTCAGCCCCATTCACCCCCACCCAACTCCTTATAGGAATCCAGTTGTCTTGGATCACAGCGCAGCAGTATAGCCCTAATATCTTTTGATGCTTACTATGTACCAGTCATGTAACATGCATGATCTCATTCAACAAATTTAACAGTTAGGAGCACAAAGTGGTTGCTTTTTTTTTTTTTTTTTTTTTTTTAAGACGGGGTGGGGGAGAGGAGTGGGGCATAGGGAGAGAGAGACTCTCAAGCACTCTCCACACTCAGCACGGGGCCTGATGTGGGGCTCTATCCCACGACCCTGGGATCATGACCTAAGCTGAAATTAAGAGTTGGACACTCAACCGAATGAGCCACCCAGGCGCCCCAATTACTGTGGAAGAAGCTGAGTGTTGGAGCCATTGGGTAACTCATCTAATCTCACTCAGACAGTAAATGGGGAAGCCATGGCCAGAAGTGGCACAGGTCTGCCTCCAGACATGCCCTAGTGCCCTGGAGCAGTGCTACTGCGGCCCCAGCCTTGGCATCTTTAAAAAAAAAAAAAAAATTTTTTTTAATGTTTATTTTTGAGAGAGAGATGGAGTGCAAGTGGGGAGGGGCAGAGAGAGACAGAGACACAGAATCCTAAGCAGGCTCTAGGCTCTGAATTGTCAGCACAGAGCCTAATGCAGGGCTTGAACTCACAGACTAGCAAGATGGTTACCTGAGCCAAAGTGGACGCTTAACCGACTGAGCTACCCAGGCGCCCTCAATGCCCCCAGCCTCAGCATCTTAAGGCTGATTTCTGCTGACTCCTCACAACAGATACCAGATTTCCCTTTGGGCAGTATCAGTAGGGTCTCTGTGGACCTGTGAGGTGTAAAGAGTGAGGATTTCCCATGTCTGATGACCAAGTTGTACTTTTCACATGCATTTGATGTGGTGACAGTGACATTTCCTATTAACATCAGAACTTTGGTGATCTCCCCCGTTGAACCTGGAACCAAAAGTCCCAGCCTCACATCTGACCCAATTCACACATCCTTCGGGTTCGAAATAGACTCAGGCAGGCACAAGCATTTCAGAACGATGAACACTCATCACCAATACATTTGCATATTTCATCATTCATTCAGGGTTTCGTCCATCCTTTGACAATTCACCCCTCAGACCTCCCTGTAATTATGCCCTCTGGGTATTAAGCATTGTGTTTTGGTATCCGGGAACCAAGGAGTGGTAAGATACAATTCAAATGAATAGATATTTATTCAGTGCTTGCTGTGTGCCATTCGCTGTGCTGGGGGCTCCAGGCATTCCGTGGGCTTGCTTTGGTGGAGACTTCATTCCAGCTGGGAAGGCAAGCAGGCCAACAGATAATTAGATATGGTGTGGTACACATGGTCTATAACAGAGGTGTGTTTCATGTGCTAAGGGAGCAGGGTGGGTGGGGAGTTTGCTCTGCTAGGGCTCAGCAAAGGCTGCAGAGGAGATGGCGTTTAAGCTGGGCCTTGAAGCAAAGGGAAACTCTACTACAGCATGAGCAGAGGCCGGGCTGCACGGTCAGCGCGTGGCAAGTCGTTTGGGTGGCTACCGTGAGGGTCCTCAAGCCTTTGCATTGGGCCTGGACCCCCACGTTCAGTTGTCTGCGGTAGGGCCCAGGGTTCTGCAGTTTTAGCCAAGGCCTCAGGTGATTCTGATGCAGGTGTGAGAGACCACAGTCTGAGAAACCCAGGCCTACAACTTCATTGGCAGGAAATACAGAAAATGATTCTGGAACGATATGTGAAGACCCAGCCGTGCAGGGTGTCAAACACCACGCTTGGGAATTTGGGCCTTTTCCCTTCTCAGTGGAGACAGCCCCATGGGAGGCTTTCAAGCCAGCAGCCCGGAGGGGGTACTGAAAAGCAGAGTGGCCACAAGGAGGGAGCCTGGCTAGGAAGCTTTTACAGGTGTTCAGGCCTGTGGTTCTGAGGGCCTGAGCCAAGGCCCACCAAGGAGGTGGCGGGACGCACAGGGGGCTGGATGCGAGAGGGCCCTGGGAGATGGGACCACTGGGCCTGGGGTAGAAAGGACAAGGGAAGTGGAGGAGGGGGAGATGTTGAGAATGAGCTGATGTTTCCAGCTGGGGGCCTGAGGGGTGATGGGTACTCTGGGGGAGCAGGTTGCGGTGAGCTCCGATTTCCATGCGGTGAGTTTTTAGGACTCAAAGGACGTCCAGAAGGAAGCAGGTAACAGGCAGTTGGACCCAGTCTGGAGCTTGGTTCTGGGCCAGGGGCCGGTGCAGAGAAGAAGGTAGCCAAGCTGTGGGGCATCGGCGGGATCTTAGAATGCACATCCCAGGGCAGCTGGCAGCAGAATGAGAAACAGCAGGCAGGAAGACAATCAGAAAAGGAGGCCGGTTGCTGTTAGTTTATGACTTCCACGTCACGGATAAATGTCTTGCCTTTGGTCCCTGTGCTCCTCGGGGCGGAGCCAGGGTTTTGAATCTGAGCCTCTTTGGCTCCAGCATCCACACTGTCTTCTCTGCTGAGACTCCAAGAGGCAAAGCCCATCCCCAGAGACAAAATAAGCGGATTCATAGATTGGGGGTGGGAGGCTGGGGGAAGATGTTGCAAAAAGAGCTTACAAGAGAAACGGGGTAGAAAACAGCGTATTAAGGAGCGTATTTTTCTTTACCTTTCCCCACTGGTGTATTTTGAAGCAAATCCCAGACCTCTTATCATTTCATCCCTAAATATTTAAGTATGTAACACAAAAAAGATAAGGACGCTTTCTTTGACATAGTCACAATGTCATTATCACACTCGAAAAAAAAAAAACTCTAACAATAATTCTTATTAAGGGAACCTACTGAGGGCAATTTGACAAGACCTCAGAATGGAAGCCTGGCTTGCTTATCTTGAGCCGGTATTGTCACAAAGCCATGATAAGGAATTTAAATTTTCCCAAGATAATTACAGAGAAGGGAACAGGGGATTGGCAATGCAGATTTGCGAAGCTTGTCGGGGCCCTGGGAAGGAAATGTTATAAAGGGGAAAAAAAAAAAAAAGTCCGGAAAGATTTGCAGAGTACAAAAGAAGAGATCCTTCTTTCTGACTTCCCTTTTCCTCACTCAGAGGCCTCTAGTCATAAATGTGAAATAGGAACCGGGTCTAAAGTGAAACCAAACAGAATAAAAATAGCACGAGGAGTAGCTGCTGAATGCAACGGGACAGATTTCTGGGGCTCATTTCCCACCAAGGCTCTCCAGACTGCTCACTTCCTAACTAAGGACTGCTCTTCTTCCTGTGGCCGTTCAGAATGCTAGCTTCCTGGGAGGTCCTGTATATGGTTTATTAACTGGTTTAGTAATTGGGCTCTGCCCTTCTGCTAGGCGTCAGGAAACCTGGATTCTGGGTCCAGCTCCTCTACAGACTTGCTCTGTGACCTTGGACAAGTTCTTTCACTTCTCTGAGCTGATCTGCAGCATGAGGGTGCTAGACCACAAGATCTCAAAGTTCCCTTTAAGTTCTGAATTCAGAGGGACTGAACTCAGGGTGGTTCAGTCGGTTAAGCATCTGACTTCGGCTCAGGTCATGATCTCCCGGTTCCTGAGGTTGAGCCCCACACCAGGTTCTCTGCTGTCAGCACAGAGCTCGCTTCTTCAGATCCTCTGTCTCCTTCTCTCTGCCTCTTCCCTATTTGTGCTCCCCCACCCTTCTCTCTCTCAAAAATAAACATTAAAAATAAATAAAATATTTCTTAAAAGTTCTGAATTCTTGGGGCGCCTGGGTGGCTCAGTCGGTTAAGCGTCTGACTTCAACTCAGGTCACGATCTCGCGGTCCGTGAGTTCGAGCCCCGCATCGGGCTCTGGGCTGATGGCTCAGAGCCTGAAGCCTGCTTCCGATTCTGTGTCTCCCTCTCTCTCCGCCCCTCCCCCGTTCATGCTCTGTCTCTCTCTGTCTCAAAAATAAATAAAACGTTAAAAAAAAAAAAAAAAGTTCTGAATTCTCTGATCCAATGAACACCTAATGAAATGTCGCTCATCCCCCGAGTTTCAGGATTTGGTCTGATGTTACCCCATGTCAGCAAAACGCTTGGATAGCTTGGATGAAAGACGCCGTGGAGACGCCACGTGTTTATTATGCAGGCTCGTGCTTCCAAATCACCCAGGGTCGCACTTGGCTGACCCCCCAGAGGAAATCTAGGAGGTGGCTCCACGTGCCGCTCTTGGGAAACCAGTGGTGGCTGAAGAGCAGCTGGAAACCGCACAAGCCACCCACAGATGGAGCCGGCGGCCTGAGGCCCTGGAAGCAAACGGTAGAAATAAGTGTAAAGGACAGCCCGATGTTCTTTCTATGGCAGGTAAAGAGGTTGGTGAATGGCAGCCAGGGATTTGGGGCTGAAATGGAGCTAAAGGCCAGTGGTGGCCATATGGTGCCGTATGTTGTGGCGTTCTGGCCCAATGGCACCTGGGGAGCTGCATTCGAGCAGAGTCTTTAAGAACTAAGGGCGGAGGGGAGCCAGAGGAAGACACACAAGAAAGTGGACCGAAAGGGGCAGGAGAGAAACAATGCGGACTCCTCCCCGGGCCAGAAGAGCGGCCCTCTCCTGAAACCCTGCCCCGTGCCCCAGCTCCTCACCAATGTGCTGAGCTAGATAGAAGGCGAGGGTGTGGCAACTCTCAGCCCCAAGGGCCCAAGTTTCATTTTTTTTCCCGGTTCCTCCAATGTGCTTTTGTTTCCCGTGAAAGGGTTTTTGCTGGAGCCCTGTCCTCTGCCTGGAAGGCAGCTGGCTCTCTTCTCCCGGTCAACTTCTGCTCAGACCTGAGGTCAAACCTGCCACTACAACAAAGCCTTCCTTGGCCTCCCTACCTAAGACGAACCACTCCAGTTTTAGGTCCTTACATCATTCTGTACTGGAAAAAAAAAAAAAAAAAAATAGCACTCGTCACTGTTACAATCTGTAAATATGTGATTCTTTTTTTTTGGGGGGGGGTGATGCTTTTTTAAAAGTCAATTTGTAATACACACAAGAAAACATGACACTAGATGGGACCATTTTAATATTACAGAATCTTATACAGATGAATTTGTTCAAGAGCTTCTCTGTCAATATGCTTTTCTGGATATACGCTGTAGTTCAGTGGTACCTCTTCAACCCAGGGAGATAACTGTATATTCATTTGAAGACCTGAGAGAGAATCTTCAAGGCTTCGTACTGTTACTAAGCTTTCAGAAAAGTTGCAAGAGTAATACAAAGAACTCCCATACATTCTTGGTCCGGATTCAACAATTGTTAATGTTTTGTCACATTTGCTTTATTATTTTCTGTTTCTCTCTCTGTGCATGATCGATTATATAGTTTATATCTACATTCACACATGTATAGCTAATACACTATATACATGATTGTTATTTTTTTGAACTACTTGAGAAAACGTTACAGGCATCTTGTCCTTTAACCCTACATATTTAAGGATTATTTCCTAAGAACCAGATCACTCATTTACATAACCGCAGCACAATTAAATCGTATGATTCTTTGAGTAATGTCTGTCTCCTTTCACTTAAATGTAGACTCCATGAGGGCAGGGGCTACCCTGGCTCACTGCCCACGTGTGGGTCACCTGACATGTCTGGCACTCTCCCAATATTTGTTGAATGTGCTAGAAACCTGAATAGGGAAGGACTTGTCCTCAAGGGTTGCATTCTACCCTAGCCATGAACTTTCTCGCTGAGCACGCTCTGTGTGTTGGATGGGGTTGGGGGTTTGGATTTGTCTGCCTCTTTCCATTTCTATGGGGAACCGGAAGCCCACTGTGGTAAATTATAATGCCTGAAGATTTGGCTTCTATTATTTTTCAAATCCTCTCCAACCAGCCCTGGCCCTTGCTCAACCTCAGTCTTGACTGGCAGCCGCCCTTCCTCTGGCCCAGCAGCACCTGTTGGCTATTGCACCCAGTTAATTGGCCCCATGAGAGAGTTCTGGCAAAGGCAGCTGGAATGCCAGCCAATCTTTCCATGCAATTGCTTGTATGAGGTGTTGGCCTCTGCCTTGGAAACTGCCCTGTAAGCTCCTGGCCCGCTACTTGCTTTGAGCTACCTCGAGACCCGTGTTGGGCCATCCTTTGAGATGGTGTAGCTGCTTAGTTAACAGAGGAGCTGATGGAGGGGATGGATGTGCTCAGGGAGAACGGGAGCTGGAGCACATGGCTCACGGAATCCCCGAGTTGGAGAGGCCTTTAGAGCTCTTTTAGGACAGTGGTTCTCTAAATATGGCCCCCAAACCGCAGTATTCGCACCTCCTGGGAACTTGTTAGAAGTGCCCACTCCAGACCTCTAACCAATCTCTGGGGTTGGTTAAAACATAGCAGTCTGTGTTTTAACTAGCCTTCCAGGTGATTTGGATACGTGCTCCAGTGTGCAACCCTCTGCTCTCGGACAATTTTTAAGGGGGGATCTCAAGCCCCAGGAAGGTCACCCTGATGCTTCCTTTCACACAAGCTCCTTCTCTGCTCATTGCTGCCTATCTGCAGCTTGCTGTTGTTGGTTTTTTTTTTTTTTTTAATGTTTTCAGACTCATAAATAAGCTTTTCACAGGCTATTACATTACCATGGCAACCCGGCAGCTGGCTAGAAAGAAGCAGGTAGCACACAGCCTTGGGGTCTCAGTGGCACTAAAGTAACTGTGATTTTCTCTCTGCTGGGGTCAATCTCTTTATGCACGGCCTCTTTGTTTCTCTCTGCTTTTCCTCCTTCTTTCTGCTCCTTTCTTCTCTGTTTGGCCCTTATTCCTACCTCGTCTCATTAGGAGCAACATGTGTTCTAGTTGTTTTCTGTTTTCCAAGGGTTGCCAAATCTGACCTCTCCTTTGAAACTAACAATAACACTGTAAGGTGGGTGGATGTGAGCAGCCCTATTTGACTGCATTTGTATTCCCATAAAAAGGTTGTATAAAAAATTTTAAAGAATCGATTAGTTTATCTTTCAAGACATTACATGCACAGAGTGCAAGATCCAAAAGGTACAAAATGGTACACAGTAAGAGGAAGTCTCAGGGCGTCTGGGTGGCTCAGTTGCTTGAGCGTCCAACTTTTGATTTCGGCTCGGGTCATGATCCCAGGCTCATGGAGCCCACTTAAGATTCTCTCTCCCCCTCTGCCCCTCTCTCCCGCTCGAGTGTGCTCTCTCTCTCTCAAATTAAAAAAAAAAAGAGCAAGTCTCCCCATAACCCCTGGTGTCCAGGTCCCCTCCTGGAGGGGGGGGGGGCGTGTCCTATTACCTGTTTCTTGTGCATCTTTCCTGGGATAGCCCATGCATAGATAAGCATGTTCCTTTACCTCCTTTCTCCTTTTTTATGGAAGCAGCTGGGAACATTCCATACCCACCATCCCTGACCTTGTTCTTTCACTCAATGATGTCTTAGCAATCCTTCTCTAGCATTTCGGGTTGTCTCATGCTTTTTAATAGCTGCATATTCCATCGTGTAAATGTACCATCATTTATGTAAACAGTCCCTGTTGATGGGTATTTGGGTTGCTTCCAGTCTTTTGTTATTTCCATTCCCATTTTATAGCTGGGAAAACTGTGATTTAGAGAGGGAACTGATTTGTGGATATTCCCAAAGCATATGTGGGAATCGGTAGGCATTGCTCAGCCACAGAGTCTAAGAAGAAAGGAAGAATTGACTGACCCCTGAATTATAGAAAACAAGGAACCATCCAGACACCTGATTTCTTTTCTCACCCTGCTAAGTGTCTTATCCAGTTGAGTTACATTCTGTTAACACTGGCTGATGATCGATGTGTCTAATTAAATAATTGTTTGTGGAAGGATTTTAAATCTGTCTTCCCTTCTAGACAATAATCTTTGTTAGGATACGATGATGTTTTCCTCACCACTGCATCCCTAGCAAGTACTATACTCCTAGCAAGACTGGGTATACAGTAGGCGCTCAATAAATACTTGTTGAATGAAAGAACAAGTGGGCCAGGATTGCGTGTGGTTAAGACAATGGGTTTGGAGGCCTGGGTTTGAATCCTGACTTCTGACACTTATTAGTGGCGCAATCCAAGACCCATCTCTCAACTTCTTTTTGTCTCAGTTTCCTCCGCTATGCAATGGAAGCACTCTCTCAGGGTTGGTGGGGGGAGGGGACGACCAAGTGAGTGAATGCAGGCCAAGCATCCATCACAGGGCCCTGGACACAGTGAAGGCTCTGCCGATGCTCTCAGCTTCTTTCAGTGTCGTGTACTTCAGAGAAATTCTGATGAGGGAGCTGAAAAACCTTCAAAGAAGAGGTCATTTGAGCTGGGCCCCGAAAGAGAAGAAAGATTGGAGCTTTATGTGGCTAGCGCCAGATCTCTTTACCGAGTTCATCCAAGTACAAAATGGAGATGATGACACCCAGGTTCTGTCTCCCTCTGAGGAGATGTTCTGGCTTAAAGTCCCTCAAGAGGAGGATACCACACAATTAAAAGACACCATTATTATTCAGTTGGAAAAGTGCCTTCGCAGGACAAGTGAACTAATCCCTGCCAAATACGATTCTGCTTGTGCTGTGTGTAATTGAATATTTAGCACGGATTTAGCCCAGGGAGCCAACCATGCTGTTGGTGAGAATCAAGTTTAATGGGGCACTTAATAAACATGGTGGTAATTAATATCGTCCAGATGCTAGGTGCATGTGACGTCTGTGCTGCTCCTATGACTGAAGCATTTCAGAGATATAAAGTTCTGGACTCGCTCCCTGAGGGGGGAGCTAGAGGTGCGAACCCTGGCCTGGTCCTTTGCTTCTGCTGTAATCTCCTTCTGGTGAGTGAATATCACCTATTCTGGGACGCCTTCCATGATTGCCAAAGGCAGAAATCCGAGGCTTCTCCTGGGTTCTTATGTCCCTTTGCACACACTTCTTTTGAAGAACTCAAAATATCCTATTGTATTAGTTTGTTTCTGTGTCTCTCCCCCACCAGAGCCCAAGATCTTGTCCCCAGTGGTTACCTGACATACGGTTGGCACTCAAAGAATGTCTGCTGAATAAAGCTTTTCAGGTCTCAGGACTGTGGGAGATCCTGGGTCTCAAGAACAAGTTGGAGTGTTTGGATTTTCCTGGGAAGGGCAGGCTGGTGTTGACATGTAATCTCTCTTCTGATGGAAATTCTCTTTGCTGACCAATCTCATGAGCTCCACGCTGGAATGTGAACCTCCCCTCCTTATAGCAGCTCTGCTCCTGGAAGACCCTAGAGCACAGGAAAAGGACTTGGGTACCTTGTGTTTATAGACATCTGAGCGTGGAATCCAGCCCTGAGTCCATTTCATACGTGGCAGAAAGCAAGAGAACAGGCTTTGTCAATCAAAGTTGGTTACCTGCTATGAGGCTCCTGGAGGCCCAGAGCAAGAGACCAGGATGTGACGAGTCTCCATGGCTGTTTGGGCCTTGCTGCCTCAGAGGGGAAAATGTCCCTGGCCTCTCTGGCATGTAGAAGATGTCCAGATCACCTGTTTCAGCCCTGTGCCCTAGATTTATCAGGATCTGCCACACTCAGCCTTCTGGGCTTCACACCTGAGCTGAACCTAAGACAGAAGGAGGTGATGGGACACTGCAGAACTGGGCTCGGGCAGGAACCACCCAAAGCCAAGTGGCTAAGATCCTGCCCCTGGAGCCGCCTGCTCCAAACAAGGCCCCCTACTCTGGACTCGCCTCTGTCTCTGGCTGACCTTTACGGCTGGAATTTCTGCCTCTGGACTTGGTCTGGGATGGGGGACTCTGACACATCATGAGTACATCCAGCATCCATGCTCTAACAGGAATTGAGGTAAGGGTGTGTTTACCCCATGCATCTGCCATAGTGGGAGAGGGGGCTGCCTCTTTCTGCTTCTTGAGATTTGTACACATGGGAGTTGGGCAGCCCAACTGACAAATTCCAGCTTTTCCCCCATCCACGAACTCTATATTCTCCCCCATTACTCTACAGAAGGGTTCCATCTCCCGGGCACAGTTAGTCACTCAACAAACATTCACTTGTACCTCCACGTACCAGGCAATGTGCTAGGTGTTGGCAGAAGGAGTGAGCAGAGGAAACAGAAGTTACACTCTAGTGGGGGAGAGGCTGATGATGAATAATCAAGGAAACAAGACAATCTCAAACTGTGGTAATGCTATAAAGGAAAGGGGCAGGGAGCTGTGATGGAGAGTAAGAGAAGTCTACTTAGTTTCCGTTATCTGTAACTCCAAAATTAGTGGCTTAAAGTACTCATTTGTTTAGCTCATGATAATGCGGGTCAGGAATCTGGAAAAGGCTGGACTGGGAGCTTCATCTCTGCTCCATGTGGTATCAGCTGAGGTATCTGGGGCTGGAGAATCCACCTCCAAGATGGCTTCTCTTCGCCCCAAACTTTGTAGTGAAACAGTCAGACATATAAAGAAATCAAAAGGATTGTACAGGCAACATTATACTTACCACCTAGGTCGTACACTTAACATTCTACCATCTTCCCTTTATCTCATATCTATCCATCTCTTCACCTCTCCAAGATGGCTCTTGACTCCCTGACCTGGTGTCTGATGCTCCTTGGAATCTCTTCCTCCCGTGTGGCTTGAACTTCTCACAGCTCACTGACCTCAGGCTAGTCACGCTTCTTATGTGGCTGACTCCCAGGCCAGGTAAGTGCCACGCCTGAGGCTGACACAGTCTCTTCCAGAGTATGCTATTGGTCGAAGCAGTTACGGGCCAGAAGAGCCTGTGGGATGGGTAATATGCTGGAGCCATCTTTTAAAACAACCACCAGCTAGAATGGGTGGTCAGGGAAGCCTTTTCGGAAAATGTTGTATTTGGGCTGAGCCCTAAGGGATGAAAAAGAGCCTGTCTTGGGAAAAGCCAAGAGAGGAGAGCATTCCAGGCAAAGAGACCAACAAAACCAAGGGCTCAGAAGTAGCAAAAGTAAATCTGGCACCTCGACTTTCCTTTTCCCATATTCAATCCAACCCATTATCTGGGACCCACATTGAGCTGCTTCCTTCACGAAGCCTTCTCAGATACCTCAGTCCCTGTGGATCCTTCCTTTCTTCCTGGAGCACCTATCTGGCTTGCACAGGTTGGCCGGGTGTGCATTGGTTGTGCACAGAATCTCCGTGGGACCTTGGGAAGTTGCTGAACTTCTCCATCCCTAGGTGTCTTGCAAACGAGAATAATTACAGCTGCCTTATAAGGCTTGCTGGCAGGAGAATATTGATATATGGAAAGTGCTTGGCACTTAGTGAACATGGAATAAAGGTAATTATAAACCAGTTTATACTGTCATGTGTTCATCTAGTTTAGAAATTGTTTTCAGAGCAGAAGCCATGTCTTTTTCAACTTTTTCTTTCACGGTGCGAGCAGTGTCCCTTGCCTAGGTATTATGGATAGGAGGAAGCATGGCACAGAGTTCTTCACCATGCTGCGGTGCTGATGGAGCCATGCAGGGCACAGGGATGAGCAAGACCCAGCCGGAGCCTTTTCCAGGAGCTTCCAGAGAGCGCAACAGTAGCTATGCCTACAGCAGCCACATTGGATATCTTTTACATTTGGAGATGGAGTGGCAGGTCTCAAAGCACCTGCACATCCATATTAGTCTGCTAGAGCTGCCCGAAAAAAGTACCACAAACTGGGTGGCTTAAACAACAAATATTTATTTTCTCACAGCTCTGGAGTCTAGGAATCTGAAATCAAAGCTGAGGGCTGGGAGGAAGAATCTGTTCCATTGCTTTCCCCTGGCTCCCAGTGGTTTGCTGGCAATCTTTGTCACTTCTTGGCTCGCAGAAGCATCATCCTTTTTATTTATTTTTATTTTTTTAATGTTTATTTATTTTTGAAAGAGAGACAGAGGGCAAGCAGGGGTGGGGCAGAGAGAGAGGGAGACACAGAATCCAAAGCAGGCTCCAGGCTCTGAGCTGTCAGCAGAGAGCCCGACGCAGGACTCAAACTCACAAACCGCGAGATCATGACCTGAGCTGAAGTCAGATGCTTAACTGACTGAGCCACCCAGCTGCCCCGAAGCATCATCCTTGATCTTCCTTCATCTTCACATGGCATGCTCCCTGTGTGTGCATCTGTGTCCAAATTTCCCCCTTGCATAAGGACACCAGTCATATTGGATTAGCGCCCATCTTAATCACCTCATTTTAACTTGATTACCTCTGTCAAGACCCTACCTCCATGTATGATTACATTCGAGGTACTGGGGGTTGGGACTCCAACATAGATTTTTTTGGGGTGGGGTGTGGGGTAGGGCATACATTTCAACACATAAAACATCTCTGTCTCCTATGACCCTCCTCATCCACATGCCGCAGTGAGTCCCTTTAAGGGCAAATACCAAGTCTTGTCCTATATATCTGTACCCTTCAAGCTCAGCTTCTCCCCCTTCTTATGCTCCAAGTCTTTCCCACAGCCTTTCAACCTCCTGCCATGCTCTTTCCTTCCTCTCTTTGCCTGGAAAATTCCTACGCATTCCTCATTTCTTAGCTTAAATGTTACCTCCCCAGAGAGGCCTTCCCTGATCACCCTGTCTTGATTGTATCTCCCATGTCATTTATTCTCTCGTGGTTTCCCTTTCCTCCCAACAGATCTCCTGATTCATATACATTTCTCTGTGTGATTAATGGGGGTGTCAGACATTAACCCCTACACTGTAAGCACAGTGAGGCTGGGAACCCACCTACCTGCCATTGTCTTCCCAGTTCCATGGTACACGATCCAGGGTAGAAACTCCATAAATATTTGTTGAATGAATAAATGAATGCTACAGTTTTGTAGCCTCTGTATCGCCTCATAAAGCATGGAGTTAGTGGATGTTGACTGAATTATCATTATTTTTGTGTCCTCTAAGAGTGAGCTCCTTGAAGGTAAGATTAGGTCTCAATTCTTTTTTTTTTCCTTCAAACGTTTACTTATTTTTTAGAGAAAGCACAGAGAGAGGGAGACAGAGGATCTGAAGCAGGCTCTGAGATGATGGCAGAGAGACAGATGCAGGGCTGGAACGCATGAACTGTGAGATCATGACCTGAGCTGAAGTCAGAAGCTCAACCGACTGAGCCACCCAGGCACCCCAGGTTAGGTCTCAATTCTTTTTTGGATCTCCACCATCCAATCCCTTCTCTTTGACAGTCTATGTACTTTTATTAGTTATCTATGCTGTGTAACAAATTATTCTGAAACACCGTAGCTCAAAGCAGTAACCTTTATTATCTCACAATTTCATTTCACCTCCAAAAACCAGCACAGGGCATAGAGTACGTGTTCAGCAAATTTTTTCGCTTTTTAAAAGTAGGTTCTACACCCAACGTGGGGCTCGAACTCACGACCCCTGAGATTAAGAGTTGCATGCTCCACTGACTGAGCTAGCCAGGCGCCCCTGGGTGAAAGTTTTGAACGAATTCTATAACATACTTCTGTTTGAATGATAAGAATTGTCTCGCCTCTGCATTGTAGGCGCCTAGCTTCAGGATCTAGTATAGAATTAAAGTTATAGACGTACACTTGATCTTAGCCAAAAGGCCGAGAAGCGATAAAGTTATAGACGTACAGACGTCTGTAAACATCTGCTGAAATGGGCCGAGGACAAACGGGCTTAGTGAACCGAGGACGTCTGTACCGCGCTTCCCCAGGGCTCTCCCTTGGGATCAAACCCACAAAGTGGGGACAAAGACCGGAACCCCAGCAGCGCGGGCGGAGCGGAGCCCGCCGGTTGCTCCACGCGTCACTTCCGGGATCCGCCGCGGGGAACCACTTCCGGGGGAGCGGCCCGGCGGCGCGGGAGGTAAGTGCGGCGGCGCGGCGGCCGGGCTCGGGCTTCGGGGCGGGGCGGAGTCGCCGGGGTGGCGGGAACGTTGAGGGGGTTGGACTCCGGCGCCCGCGGCCCTGCTGCTCCCGGCGGCGGCGCTGCTCCGCCGGTCCCGGGCACGCTCGGCGCGCGGCGAGAATAACTTCCCGGGGCGCCCCTCAGGAAGTTGCTTGCAGAGGGGAGTTTGAGTCCCTGGGAGATGGACGGCCTCGCCTCTGCCGCCGCGAGCGTTGTTCCGAGCCCGGGCCAGACCCCAGCGCTCGCTGCCGGGACCTGGCCTTTCCTTCCATCCGTGGAGCATGGGAGGCGCTCGGGCGCCGGAATCAGTCCGGCCAGAATTCGACCAATGAGTGGGCCCCATATTGCTGTGTGTTGCCCCTCTGGTCCTCAGTTTCCTTCTCTGTAAAATGGGCGCATAGCTTGATCTGAGAATTAAATGAGATGGCGAGTGCAGAGCGCTTAGTAGGTGCACAGTGCGTGTTTGTTGGGTGAATTCTTTTAAAAATTTATTTATTTATTTTAAATAATCTCTACACCCAACCTGGGGCTGGAACTCACCACCGCGAGATCAAGAGCCCCTGCTCTTCCGACTGAGCCAGGCAGGCGCCCTGAGAATTGCCCCTGTTCTTAAGATCTTACATTAGGGTAGTGCATGTGTCATAATGAACCAATATTGCTAAGTTAGTGTTAACTAAAGTCCATGCTTTATTCACAGTTGCTCAGTTTCCGCCTAATGTCCTTTTTCTGGATCCTATCCAGGATACTCTATTATGTTTAGTAGTCACGTCTGCTTGTCTCCTCTTGGCTGTGATAGTTTCCCAGACTTCCTTGACAGCTTGACAGTTTTGAGTATTACTGGTCGGATATTTTGTACAGTGATCCTCAGCTGAGGTTTGTCTGATGTTTTTCTCAGGACTAAATTGAAGTTATGGGGTTTGGGGAGGAAAACCACAGAGGTAAAGTGCCATTCTCATGACATCATATCAAGGGTACATACTATCAATATAAACGATCACTGTTGGTGTTAACCTGGATCACTAGCTTGAGGCAGTCAGGTTTTTCCAGTAAAATTACTCCCCTTCCTTCCCTCTTCCATATTGTACTCTTGGAAGAAAGTCATTACATGGAACCCGTACTTGAGTGTGGAATCATGCTTCACGCTTAAAGTCAGATAAATCTACGTAAATTATTTGGAATTCTCCATAGGAAATTTGTCAACTCTGCCCTATTTATTTATTAACTTATTCAGTTTATATCAGTGTGGTCTCCTATGTATTTTCATACTTTGGATTATAATCCAGTGCTGCTCTATTTTATTGCTCAGATTGTCCCAGCTTCGGCGGTTGGGCACTCCTTTATCCCTTTGAGGTACCCCGGCACGTGTGTTTTTTGTTTTGTTTTGTGAACACCTTCTGTTCCAGGTTCATCTTGTACATTTCGTGCCTCAGTCCCAGAATTAACCATTTCCCCAAGGAGCGTGGTTCCTTTTATTGGAGAAAGTATTAAATGCCAAGACCTCGCCGCTAGGTGTGATCATTACGCCCATGTTTCCAGGCCTTCGGTGCAAGAGACAGATGTGTGTGTACTAACTTGTATATATACACGCATATCTATAAATATTTCTCTGTGGAGTCACCTGTATCTATATTAAGCTAAATATGGGTTCATACTGATATCTGCAAATCTCATCCATTCCACGTGGATCATTCTAGCCTCCTCCTCTGGCTTATCTGTGACTAATCTTAGCTCCCACCATCTACCATCCATTTACCCAATTCAGTTTCAGTATACACATGTAATGGTTTCAGAATTGTTAACCTCTATCCCCTTTGGGAAATAATGTTACCAACTAGAGTTGTACAAGTGCAATTCCTTTTATCTTTAGTCCCACGGACTCCACTCATTTCCAAAGTTACTGAGGTCAACACCTGATTCCCCCTGCCCTTTCAGTGAAGTTGTTTAATACATTTGTCAAACATTTCTTTTTTTAAAAAATATTTATATATATATATATAAATATTAAAAAAAGATATATATATAAAAAATATATATATATATATATATATATATTTTTTTTTTTTGAGAGAGAGACAGAATGCGAGCAGGGGAGGGGCAGAGAGAGAGGGAGACACAGAATCCAAAGCAGGCTCCAGGCTCCAAGCTGTCAGCACAGAGCCCGACGCGGGGCTCAAACTCCCAAACCGCGAGATCATGACCTGAGCCGAAGTCAGATGCTTAACTGACTGAGCCACCCAGGTGCTCCATACATTTGTAAAACATTTCAGTTCAGAATGTCACATTTTGTGTTCCCTACTGGGATACCTTGACCTCCTAAGTGATTTTTTTTAAACATTTGCATCCATTAAAGTTTACTCATTGTGCTGTACAGTTCTATGCATGTTGACAAATCCTTAATGTCGTGTATTCACCATTACAGTATCATACAGAATAGCTTCACCTTCAGGGATTATTTTTAACTTCTTTCAGATTTCACCTCAGCAAAGCCAGTAGCTCTCTCTTCAAAATATGTCCATAACCCCAGAATTTACCATCTCCACTTCGACAACCGGGTGCAAGCAGGTCTTTTTTTTTGACTGTTACAGCAGCCTCCTAAGTGGTCTCCGTGTTTCTTTTCCACTCTTACCCCTCTGCAGTCTGTTGTTCTCAACACAGCAGCCAGAGGGACCATTTTAAAATAAGTCAGACCTTATCATCTTCTTTGCTAAGTAGCTTCGAGAGGCTCCCCTTTTATTAAGGGGAGAAGCCAAAGGTCTTATAATGGCCTGCTAGCCCTACACAGCTTGCTCGCTCAACTGTTCTCCTGGATCATCAAGTTCATTCCTGACTCAGGACCTTATCCTCCAACCTGGGGTAGTCCAGCAGACATTTAAATGACTCATTCCTGTTTTTTTTTTTTTTTTTTTTTTTTTTTTTTTTGCCTCTGCTGAAATGTCACCTTCTCAGAGAGGTCCTTCCCTCACCGCCTCATATAAAATAGCACTCCCTCTATATTTTCTCCTAATACCTTTGACATTGTATTAGGTGTGTGTGTGTGTGTGTGTGTGTGTGTGTGTGTGTGTGTGTGTGTGATTGGATGAAGTCATTTCATTTGGATGAAAACTCCCTGGCAGGAGTCAGAATAATATCGACACATAATAGGCGCTGAATAAATATGTATCCAATGAACGGCTATCTGAGACCACTAGAGTCTGGCATTCAGGGATGAGCCTCAAGGGTTCTAGTAGCTTATGAAATTATTTGCCATGTTTGGTAATAGATGAGTAAGTAGTTTTTATTAAATTCTGGTAGGGGTAAGAGATTTCCACAACGTGTGAAAACCTCTGCTCTTAAAGTGACTCTGGCTAGAGTCACCGGAGGATAGTCAGCTCTGCCCTGACTCACTGGGAAAGCCTAAGCAGGCCCCAGGCTTCTCAACTCCTACTTCTCATTGTTAAATGAGGCATTTGGTTGAGGCATCTGCTCTTGCTTTCATGGTGAGAGACAGGCATAGGCATCGTCATTTACGAAATATTTGAGTCAGGTCCGGACCAGGGCCTTATAGTGAGCAAGTGAAAAACGTTAAGACTCCAGACTCCTGACTTCTCAGGTAACAAGCAATAGGTTTTGAATTTTGGCCTAGAGCACACATACTTGGATGTAAATGGCTACAACTGAAATAAAGCTTCAGGATACAATATTGATCCTTACTAATACGGTATTTTCTGTTGTTATTTATTTAATTAAAGTGCTAGCTAATGAAGGGAAAGGGAAAAAGTGCTGGATACAGCCCCTAAGTGGTTTCCATAGCTCACCTAATGGGTCACAGCCTGCAGCTGGAAAGCCGTCGACCTGGTGGGGAAAGCTCAGGCCCTGGAGGAGCCAGCCAGTTTGAACCCTGACTTTACCACTCATCCACCAAGTAATCCCTGGGCAGGCCATGTAACCTCTTCAAGCCTCAGTTTCCTCATCCTCATCAGCAGTAATACCCACCTCCCCACTGGTTGGGAAGTGAATGAGATATTGACTGGGAAGTGTCGTGCGTATCCGGCAAGTGATTCGCTCCTTGCTGTTGCTGCTACCGTAACAGTGGCCCGGGGAACCACTGGGCACCAGGCAGCCTGAGGGCAGCCGCCTCCCGCTTGAGATGTGAAGGATGAGTAGGACTCCTGTGACTTCTGTACTCAGGAAAGGAAGACCCAGAGTACTGGCAGGAAGGCCGGGAAGTCAAGCACAGGGGTGCAGAGAAAGCTAGGGAAGTGTTCTAAAGCATACACTATATGTGTAGAGCGTTTGATGTTTCCCAGGACCCTTTTACAGCCACCCTCCCGCGACACCTGTGCTGTCCAGTATAGGAGTCCTCACTTGAACAGCAGCGATTTACATTTTCCTAGTCTCTTCTGATCTCTGGCCGGTGAAATCACTTTATACGTGGTCACGGCCGCAGGGTTTATATAATTGTTTTCTTTTTTCAGCTCATGTTATTCTCCAAGACTTTATGCTGGCCTGATACGTGTTGTTTATATTTGCCATTGTAGTGAAGGGGGACTGTGCCGGGATGCGCCCTAATCGGGTTAACTGCTTTACTGTTGGACATTTTGGTTGCTTCCTGTTTTGCAGCATAATGAATAGCATTGCCATGAACTTTTTTGTACCTGAAGCCTTTTTTCTTGGTTTGAATTGTTTCCTTGCTGTAAATTCTAGGAAGTGAGTTATTCAGTCAAAGGATATAATCACTTCTATGGCTCTTGTTATAGGTTGTCTTACTGCCATTAAAAAAAAAAAAGAATCCTAAATGCATTATAGCTCAGAATAGAGATGATTGTCATTTGGCTCCTGAGAACATCGAGTCCCCAGGAGGTCAAGAGATGGGCCCAAAGTGTAGCTAATTGCTGATAGAGTCTGGCTTTTTGCCTCTGGTTTTTGCCTCCACCCCCAGGCCCCATCTTTTTATGATATTCCAAATATTCATTAACAGTGTTGCTGTTAAGCATAGTTCATCTAAGTATCGATAAGTTCAATAGGCTTGTTACAGCTTTGGGACCAAGGGCATTTTTAAAAATGTATACTTTATGAGCTGCCACTGTGAAGGAATGTGAGCTTTTTCTTACACCTTGGTGTTCACGTGGTGGTGCCCTGGCAGAGCTGCGTGTTTCCTCCAGAGAAGCTGTTCTCGTGGCCACCCTGGAATTCACTTCGGGGCCAGTTCATGAGCCACCCCAAACAAGCTGCCTGGTGTCTGAGCGGCATACCTTGTATTTGACCAAAAATGGTATTCCTGAGCTCGAGGCCCCACCTGATTCACCACACTTGGATCCAGATGAGGTTGGGTTCTTTCCAGAAGTCAAATCCTTCCTGGGAGGAGGAAGATCTGCCAGCTCTGAGGATTTTTTTTTTTTTTTTTTTAAAGAGGGGCCTTGGGCTTTGAAGGCAGCTCCCAAAGAGAGAAGTGATGGGAGAGTGGCCACCCTGTTGGCTCAGGCACGTGACCTTCCTGTGTGTGCAGGACAGTGTGAATTTGCATAGGTCCCACTCTGTTTACTGAGAAGGTGGTTTTGTCATCCTTTAGTCACTCCCTGGCATTGGGACAGTCGTGCAAAGCAGTGATGCGGCAGAGCCAAAGTGGAGGAAGGTCTTAGAACCTTTTCTTCAGCCCGGAGCAGAACGTTTTCTTTAGCCCGGAGCTATGCCACAGGAACACAGTGCAGGCCACTTTGGGTCATTTTACATTTTCTAGTAGCTACATTTAAACAGTAAAAACAGGGGCACCTGGGTGGCTTAGTCCCCTAAAGTGTCCAAGTCTTGACTCTTGATTTCCATTCAGGTTTTCATCTCAGGGTCATGAGTTCAAGCCCCATGCCAGGCTCCCTGCTGGGTGTGAAGCCTACTTAAAAAAGTAAAAAGAAAAAGGTAAAAAAAAATTTTATTGTGGTAAAATATATATATAACATAAAATTTACCATTTTAACCTTTTTTCTTTCATTTTAACCATTTTAAATTATTTTTTATTAAACAGGTTTTTTTTAATGCTTGTTTGTGTGTGTGTGTGTGTGTGTGTGTGAGAGAGAGAGAGAGAGAGAGAGAGAAAGAAAGAGAGAGGAGACAGCATGAGCAGGGGAGGGGCAGAGAGGGAGGGAGACACAGAATCCAAAGCAGGCCCCAGGCTCTGAGCTGTCAGCACAGAGCCCGACGCGGGGCTCGAACTTGTGAACTGTGAGATCATGACCTTAGCAGAAGTTGGACGCTCAACCAACTGAGCCACCCAACGCCCCTCATTTTAACCATTTTTAACTATATAGTTCAGTAGCATTCACAGTGGTGTCTAACCATCATCACGATCTATTTCCAGAACTTTTTCATCATCCCAAACCGAAACTCTATCCATTAAACAATAACTCCCCATTCCTCCTCCCCCCAGCTCCTGCTAACCTATAGTCTAGTTTCTGTCTCTAGGCTTTGCCTCTAGAATTTGTGTCTGTCTCTAGAATTTGCCTATTCTAGGTACCTTTTAAGAGTAGAATCATACAACATTTGTCCTTTTGTGTCTGGCTTGTTTCACTTAGTATCATGCTTCATGTTTTCAAGCTTCATCCATGTTATAGCGTGTATCGGAATTTCACTCCTTTTAATAGTTGAATAGTGTTCCTTTGTATGTATGTACCTCGTTTTGTTTATCCATTCATCTGTTGATAGGCTCTTGGTTGTTTCCATCTTCTGGCTGTTGTGAATGCAGCTGTGAACACTGGTGTACAAGTATCAGTTTGGGCTCCTGCTTTCAGTTATTTTGGGCATATACCGGGGAGTGCAGTTGCTGGATCATATGGTAATTCTTTTTTTTTTTTTTTAAGTTTATTTATTTTGGGGGAGAGCGCGAGCGAGTGTGCAGGAGCGAGCCCACGTGAGCAGGGGAGGGACAGAGAGAGAAGGAGAGAGAGAATCCTGAGCAGGCTCCGAGTGTCAGCACAGAGCCTGACATGGGGCTTGAGCCCATGAACTGTGAGGTCATGACTTGAGCAGAAATCAAGAGTTGGATGCTTAACTGGTTGAGCCACCTAGGCACCCCTTCATGTGGTAGTTCTAGGTTTAACTTTTTGAGAAGCAACCAAACTGTTTTCTAGTTTCTATTTTCACTCTAGTATAATTTCACTCTAGTTTGTATTTTGATAGTGTTCTTTGATGCACCAATTTTTAAATTCTGATGAAGTCCAATTTATTTTTTATTTTGTTGCCTGTGCTTTGGGTGTCACATCAAAGAAATCATTGCCAAGTCCAGTTTCATGAAGATTTTCCCCTACGTTTTCTTGTAAGAGTTTCATAGTTTTGGCTCTCAAGTTTAGATCTTTGATTCTTTTTTTTTTTTTTTTAAGGTCCTTTTTTTTTTTTGGGGGGGGAAAGAGGGGGGGGGCAGGGGGGGGGGGGGGGGGGGCGGAGAGAATCCCAAGCAGGCTCCATGCTGTCAGCACAAAGCCTGATGAGGGGCTCAATCCCACAAACTGTGAGACCATGACATGAGCCGAAATCAAGAATCGGACGCTTAACTCACTGAGCCACCCAGGTGCCCCATATCTTTGGCTCATTTTTTAGTTCGTTTTTGTATATGGTATAAGATTCTGGCCTCATTATTTTGCATGTTGCTATGCAGTTTTCCCAGCACCATGTGTGGAAAAGACTGTTCTTCCCCATTGAGTGGTGTTGGCGCCCTTGTTTGAAAATCAGTTGACTACACGTGAGGATGTATTTCTCAGCTGCCTATTCCGTTAGTCTATATCCTTATCCCAGTGCCTGTTTTGCTTACTGTGGCTGTCTAGTAAGTTTTAAACTCAGAAAGTAAATCCTCCAATTTTGTTCTTTTTCAAGGTCAGGTGAAAATAATACAACTTAATCCAGTATATCATTTCAACATGTAATCAATATAAAAATCTCGTTAATGAGGTATTTTACATTTTTATGTTCCTGCTAGCTCCTAAATTGAGTATATATTTAACAGCCCTCTCAGTTTGGATCGGCTCTGTTTCAGCTCTCAGTAACCACATGTGGCTCATGACCACCATATTGGACAGCTCAATTTTAGCAGGAAATAGCATTGTGGCACAGATCTCTGAAAATGCAGAGGGCTTTGGAGTCAGGTGGGCCTGGTTCCAAAGTAAGTTTGCCCCTTTCTCATTGGGGTGGGCAGGAGGAAGACGCTGTTAGGTGCCGTGGTCGAGAGGAAACAGTTCAGTCATACCAGGGTAAGAGGATGGCAATAAGGAGGGCATGCTGGAGAGGTGACCCTTGAGCTCAGCCTTGGAGGTACAGTGGGGGCTTCACCATGCAGTCAGCACAGAAAAGGGCATTCTTGGCAGAGTGTGCAGCCTGGGCAGAGGCCCAGGATTTTGTTTTTATTTTTATTTTTGAGACAGAGAGACAGAGCATGAGCAGGGGAGGGCAGAGAGGGAGGGAGACACAGAATCCAAAGCAGGCTCCAGGCTCTGAGCTATCGGCACAGAGCCTTACGCGGGGCTCGAACTCACAGACTGTGAGATCATGACCTGAGCTGAAGTCGGACGCTTAACTGACTGAGCCACCCAGGCGCCCCAAGAGGCCCAGGATTTTGAAAGAGCCCGGGCTCTTGGAGAACTACAGGCAGTTCTTTCGGCTTGACCAGGGTATTAGGAGTGGGGTCCCTGCTGAAAGCAGAAGCTGGCTGGGGCTGGACCTGTCACCACTGGCCACCACCATGCCCCCTGTCATTCATGTCCCCAGCATCTCTTATTTGGGTTACTGGCAGTAGCCTTCTCACTGGCCTCCTGTGTCTACTCTGTACCCCCTCATCCCACCACTTAAAATGTAAGACATTCGGGGTGCCTGGGTGGCTCAGTTGATTAAGCATCTGACTCTTGTGGCTCAGGTCATGATCTCACGGTTCGTGAGTTTGAGCCCCATGTCTGGCTTTGCGCTCTGGAGCCTGCTTGGGATTCTCTCTCTCTCTCTCTCTCTCTCTCTCTGCTCCTCTCCCACTCTCTCAATAAATAAGCGTTTTTTAAAAAGTTAAAAAAAATAAAAAATAAAATGTAAGTCACTCTAGGGGAGAGTGGGGAGGTTCCTCAAAAAACTAAAAATAAAAGTGCCCTACTGCCTAGCAATTGCAGTATTAGGTATTTACCCACAGGATACAAAAATACAGATTTGAAGGAGTATGCACAACTCAATGTTTATAGTAGCATTATCAACAATAGCCAAACTATGGAGAGAGCCCAAGTGTCCTTCGACTGATGAGCGGATAAAGAAGATGTAGTGTATATACATAATGGAATATTACTCAGCCATCCAAAAGAATGAAATCTTGCCATTTATGATGTGGATGGAGCTAGAATGTATAATGTTAAGCAAAATAAGATAGCATACTTTTTCAATCAGAGAAAGATACCATATGATTTCACTCATGTGGAATTTAAGAAACCAAACAGATGAACATATGGGAAGATGGGGGGAAGGAGAGAGTAAAACAAACTACAAGAGACTCTTAACTATAGAGAACAAACTGAGGAGGGTTGATGGAGGGAGGTGGGTGGGAGATGGGCTAGATGGGTGGTGGGTACTAAGGAGGGCACTTGTGATGAGCACTGGGTGTTGTATGTAAGTGATGAATCACTGAATTCTACACCTGTAACCAATATTACACTGTATGTTAACTAAAATTTAAATTTAAAAAATATGTATATATATAAAAATGTAAGTCGGATCATGTCACTTGTCTGCTCAGAACCCTTCAGTGGCTTCAGTCAGCTCGGAAGTGTCAGGGTCCTAGTGGGTCAGCCTACACTCCTCTCTGATCTTTCTTCCTTCCCGAGCATTCTTCTCTGACATTTTGGACTCATTTCCCTACCCCAGGGCCTCGACACTTGCCTTTCTCTCTGCCTGGATATGCTTCTCTCATGCGTTCCAGTGGTTTGCTTACACTTCGTGTCTCTGCCACTCGATTCCTGTCTCTTTCAGAGCCCTTCTTGTCTGTCACCCTGTGCAAATTAAAATAGTACCCTCAAGTTTTGTTCAAACCAGTTGTCACTAGCTGACGTAGCATGTCTGGATGCATTGCCTGCCTGTGCCCTGAGATGTAGGCCCCAAGAGAACAGGGATTTGTCTCTTTTGCCCTCTGTTCAGTACTTGGTGTTCAGTAAGTGTTTGTTGAATGGATAATTGGATGAATAAGTGAATGAATGAACAAAACCTGAAACATAGCTGGCCTTCAAACGTATGTTGATTAGAGATTTGTGTTGAAGTGTTTGCATTTACTTATTTATTTTCTCTAACTTGGAAAAATTTCAGACCCACAAAAAAGTTGAAAGAATAGTCCAACGACTATCCATATGTATTCTACTTAGATTCAAGAATTGTGAGCATTTCACTATAATCGCTTTATGTATTCTTGCAAGTTTGTGTGTGTTTGTGCAAGTGGAACTATTTAAAAGTCAGTTGTAGAAACATGACACTTAACCTTTGTGTTTAGAAGTTGGCTCTGGAGGGTGGTGAGTCAGAGGAGACCGACCGAAGGCAGCAGGCGGCTGAGGTCATGGCCTCCGACCTGGACTTCTCACCCCCTGAGGTGCCCGAGCCTACTTTCCTGGAGAACCTGCTACGGTACGGACTCTTCTTGGGAGCCATCTTCCAGCTCATCTGTGTGCTGGCCATCATCGTACCTGTTCCCAAGTCCCACGAGGTGGTGAGTTCTTCCCTGTGAGCCTCCACTCCTCAGACGGGGTTCTAGGTACTAAAAACAGCACAGCAGAGAAGATCAGTTGGGACGATGTCACATTCCCACCCAGTGGCCTCGAACCACGTGACCAGTATTTTATTTGTTCACATGTGTTAAGCACGTTTTTATTTAGTGCCTACTACATGTCATCCTGCTTCGAGATGTAGTATCTGTCTTCATGGAGCTTCTAATCCTTGAGAGGAGGGCAGATATGGAACAAGCGTGCATGTTGCCATAAGTCCAGGGCACTTGTGCCGGTGTGTATCAAGGGGAAGGACCTGATTTTACTGGGGCAGGGGCCCGCCTGTTGCCCCTCCCCCAGGGAGAGGGAATTGCATTTGCAAGGACTCTAGTTCAAGTAACTGAATGAAGGTAACTGTGGCCAGAGCACAGAGGGGTCATGATGAGAGGTGCAGCCAGAAGAGTGGGCAGGGCCCAGAAGGTTTTAAGTAGGAGACTGACATGATCAGATTGGCTTTTTGTGGTTTTGACATTTTCCTATAGATCTCTTTATCCTGTAGCCATTCACACTCCTTCTACTACCCTCTGTTTTCTCATGACATTGATCTGTTGGAGAAAGCAGGTCATTGTCATCTATGATATCCATATCCAGGATTTAGCTGATTGCCTCTGTGTGGTGTCATTTAACATGTTTCTCTGTTCCCCATACTTCCTATTAATTGGAAATTCAGTCTAGAGGCTTGAGTCAGCTCAGATCAGGTTATTTGCTAAGAACACCTCATAGCTGGTGCTGTGAACTTCCTGTTGTATGTCATCAATGGACATGTGTCTGGTTGTCACACATTTAGAGATTCTAGGATTGATCAGTGGATTCAGGTGGTGTTAGCTGATCCCTCTATTAAAAAATCCCCACCAGTCTTTCACCTAAGTCGTTTTAGCATCCCTCGGTGATCATTGCTAAGTTCCATTATTTCCTTCTGCTTTTACTAGCTGGAATTCTTCAGTGAAGAAGACCATTTCTTCATTGCCTGTATGGTTATTCTGAAATGCTATTCATAGTAAAGGCTGGATAAATTATTGCTTCTTTCCCTTTATAATTTTCAGAGCAGTAAGTTTGGACTCCAGCAGCCTCCAATCTTGACCAATGAAACTTTGATTTTTATATCATTTTGAATATATATTTTTATACATTTGACATGTTTTTAGTTTTTTTAATTACAAAAATTTTTAATGTTTATTTTTGAGAGAGAAAGAGACGGAGCATGAGTGGGGGAGGGTCAGAGAGAGAGGGAGACACGGAATCCAAAGCAGGCTCCAGGCTCTAGGCTCTGAGCTGTCATCACAGGGCCCGATGCGGGGCTCGAACCCACGAACTGTGAGATCATGACCTGAGCCAAAGTCGGACACTTAACTGACTGAGCCACTCAGGTGCCCCTTTAGTTTTTGTTTTTTTTTTGTTCTGCATAGGGACATGTTTTTTTATTTTTGAGACAGAGGGAGACAGAGCATGAATGGGGGAGGGTCAGAGAGAGAGGGAGACACAGAATCTGAAACAGGCTCCAGGCTCTGAGCTGTCAGCACAGAGCCTGACGTGGGGCTCGAACTCACGGACCGCGAGATGGTGACCTGAGCTGAAGTCGGCCGCTTAACCGACTGAGCCACCCAGGCGCCCCACCCCTTTATTTAATGCTCAGATGGTCTCAATGGGAGCTTCATCAAGTTGTGTGAAATATTGTCTACCAGGGAAGTTCATTAGAGACTCATTGCCTAGGACTTAACAATATTGAGTGTAGGTTACATAAGCTGCTCTGCTTATGGACAAAATTCTAGACTTCCAGCAGGAAAGCAGGTATTCAGCATAAACCATATTGTTTGGTTTAGGTACAGTGAGTCACTCTTACCAGTTCTGGGAATTGTAGGAACCACCCAAAATCCAATTTCACTCGTGCCCTCCAAGGGCCAACCTTGCAAGTAGGCTTTTCTAAAGAAAGCAGGTTTTTTTTTTTTTTTATGTTGATTCTGTTCTGCACACTTATAATATATTTATTATAACTTAAAACTATATTGTTTTTTACTACTAACAGTAAGACTCAGAATGAAATTTAAGATTTTTCTGAGGTTCTATTTGGCCTTAGAATATGTCCCAGTAGGGATGTATGGTCAGAGTACTGTGTTTAGTAATTCTTTTTTTCATATAGTTATACTCCCATCCTCATCTGAATTTAGCTTAATTTGTTTCAGCTTGTTTTGAACTTTTATATGTTTTTCCTTTTTGATTTAATTAACAGATATAAAATGTGTATGTACACCATTTTCCCACATCAAAATGATACAAGATAAAATTGTCTTCAGAAACAGAAGTCTCCTTTAATATCAATATCCTCTACCCTATTCTCTTCCTCCCTCCATAGGTAACCATTTTTATTATTTTTTTAAATTAAAAAAAAAAGTTTATTGGGGTGCCTGGGTGGCTCAGTCAGTCAAGCATCCGACTCTTGATTTCGGCTCAGGTCATGATCTCACCGTTTTTGAGTTCGAGCCTTACATCGGGCTGTATGCCAATAGCATGGGGTCTTGGGATTCTCTCTCTTCCTCCCCCCCCCCATAAATAAATAAGCATTTTTAATAAATAAATATTTATTTATTTTGAGAGAGTGAGCACGTGTGCATGTGTGCACACAAGTTGGAGAGGGGCAGAGAGAGAGGGGGAGAGTGAGAATCCCAAGCAGGCTCTGTGTTCAGTGAGGAGCCTGATGTAGGGCTTGATCTGACTGCAAGATCATCACCTGAGCCAATATTAAGAGTTGGACACTTAACCAACTGAGCCACCCGGGCACCCCCATTTTTATTATTTTGATTTATTCTTTTGTTTCTTTTTGGAAACATAAGCAAATGTGTATATGTGTGTGTGTGATGTGTATGTACATATGTACATATATAAATATTCTCCCCTTTGACACGTAAAAGATAGCATACTATTAAATACAGCTTCACATGTTTCTTTTTTCGCTAAACAACATACAAGATATTCTGGAGATCAATTTTTCTTGATGACTCTGTCCCAGAGATCCTGCTCACGTAGCTGGGAGAGTCATAGCCATTTACTGATGCAGTGGGGAGCCCTGGCAAAGGAGCCACTTGGGGTGTAGCTGGGGAAAGAGCGTGCTGAGTTCACTTTTAAACAGGTGCCTTTGGAGCGCCTGGGTGGCTCAGTCGGCTAAGCATCCGACTTCGGCTCAGGTCATGATCTCCCAGTTCGTGAGTTCGAGCCCCGCGTCGGGCTCTGGGCTGACAGCTCGGAGCCTGGAGCCTGCTTCAAATTCTATGTCTCCCTCTCTCTCTGCTCCTCCCCTGCTCACGCTCGGTCTCTCTATCCTTCAAAAATAAATAAAAACATTAAAAAAAAATAAAATTTTAAACAGGTGCCTTTAAGATATCCAGGTGGTTCGGGGGCACCTAGGTGGCTCAGTTGGTTGAGCTCCTGACTTTGGATGGGGTCACAATCTCGCGGTTTGTGGGTTCGAGCCCCACATCAGGCTCACTGCTATCAGTGCAGAGCCTGCTTCAGATTTTCTGTCCCCCTCTCTCTCTGCCTCTGTCTCTCTCTCTCTCTCTCCGTCTCTCTCTCTTTCTCTCAAAAATAAACATTAAAAAAGAAAAGATGGCCAACTAATCTTTGACAAAGCAGGAAAGAATAGTCAATGGAATAAAGACAGTCTCTTCAGCAAGTGGTGCTGGGAAAACTGGACAGCGACATGCAGAAGAATGAACCTGGACCACTCTCTTACACCATACACAAAAATAAACTCAAAATGGATGAAAGACCTAAGTGTAAGACAGGGAGCCATCAAAATCCTCGAGGAAAAAGCAGGCAACAATCTCTTTGACCTTGGCTGCAGCAAATTCTTACTTGACATGTCTCCGGAGGCAAGGGAAACAAAAGTGAAAATGAACTGTTGAGACCTCATCAAAATAAAAAGCTTCTGCACAGCGAAGGAAACAGTCAGCAAAACTAAAAGGCAACCAATGGAATGGGAGAAGATATTTGCAAACGACATCTCAGATAAAGGGTTAGTATCCAAAGTCTGTAACGAACTTACCAACTCAACACCCAAAAAACAAATAATCCAGTGAAGAAATGGGCAAAGACATGAATAGACACTTCTCCAAAGAAGACATCCAGATGGCCAACTGACACATGAAGAAATGGTCAACATCACTCATCATCAGGGAAATACAAATCAAAACCACAATGAGATACCACCTGACACCTGTCAGAATGGCTCACATTAACAACTCAGGCAACAACAGATGTTGATGAGGATGCAGAGAAACAGGAACCCTTTTGTATTGCTGGTGGGAATGCAAACTGGTGCAGCCACTCTGGAAAACAGTATGGAGGTTCCTCAAAAAATTAAAAGTAGAACTACTTTACGACCCAGCAATTGCACTACTAGGTATTTATCCAAGGGATACAGGTGTGCTGTTTCAAAGACACATGCACCCCCATGTTTATAGCAGCACTATCAACAATAGCCAAAGGATGGAAAGAGCCCAAATGTCCATCGACGGATGAATGGATAAAGATGTTGTATATATGTACATATACAATGGAGTATTGTTCGGCAATCAGAAAGAATGAAATCTTGCCATTTACAACTACGTGGATGGAACTGGAGGGTATTATGATGCTAAGCGAAATTAGTTGGAGAAAGAAATATCATATGACTTCATTCATATGAGGACTTTAAGATACAAAACAGATGAACATAAGGGAAGGGAAGCAAAAATAATACAACAACAGGAGGGGGACAAAACATAAGAGACTCTTAAATATGGAGAACTTGCTGGAGGGGTTGTGGGAGGGGGGATGAGCTAAATGAGTAAGGGGCATTAAGGAACCTACTCCTGAAATCATTGTTGCACTATATGCTAACTAATTTGGATGTAAACTTAAAAAATAAAATAAAAAAAGAAAGAAAAGATACCGGGTGGCTCTGCCAAGTATGCAGAAGGTCTCTAGCAGGAGGAGGGTCTGGGCTGAGTGTTCATCAACACGTGAGAGTCGAGATGTACTTGAAGTCGGGCGAGGACGCAGTTTCCGCGCTGAGAACATGGGCTGAGATGAGGAGAGGTCCAAGGCTACAGCTGCGACGATTTAGCATTTAAAGGGCAGGCGGGGGGAAGGCATAGCCAGTGAGGGCATTGAGAACTTTGGTGAACATGGACATGGGCCCGTGGCCTCCGGATGGTTCTGTCCATCTCTGTTTCTTATTCTGGTATTTGGAGAAGGAGGTCACGATTGGAGTGTTTCCACCCACAATTGTATCACACTCTAAAAGCGTAATCCCTGTGCTCTGGGGCTCTGTCCTCCCAGCCTCGGCATGCTATTGGCGATTATAAATAACAAACATTTTTACTGTCATTGGCCACTGATGAAGCCAATGCTAAGAGTCCCAAGGGAGGGAGGTGATGAATGTTTTTATTTTGTAGGCAGAGATGTAGAGTCAGAGGTGTGTGGCCTTTTGGAGAGCTGCTGCTCACCTCCTGTCATGTTCTTAGCCCTTCCAGGCTAGCCACAGAGGCCTGGGTCAGTTCAGCAAACAAGGGAAAAGGGGTGCCTTTTCCTCCTCTCTCTGCTGTCCTTAGCGGCGCAGTGGGTTGCGGTCTTTTGAGATGGGGAGTTGACAAAGGGCTCAGCAATATGCCTACTTCCCCACTCTGCTATTTAGAGGTTAATTTGGGACAACAGCTTCGTCTTTTAAAATATAAATAGAGTACATAACATCTCATTTTAATTTATCTTGCTGTTTAGAGCAGTAAGGCTCGCATAAGTGAACTGTCTTCATGACTGAAGCTTACTGTTTTAGTTTTTTAAAGCTTTTCAGTGGATCAGTAGCAACAAATAACAGTGCCAGTCATTAAACTTTTTATTGGTGCCTCAGGCCCCCAGTTATGCAGAGACTCTGCTGCTGGCTTTCCTCAGGGTGCCCCCATCAGGCAGCCTTCTCGGACTCCCCACGCTCCTAAATAGATAGAAGGGGACACGGCACTCTGCGCACAAGCCATCTCATGAAGGGAGGGTGGGCGCTGAGCCTGTGTTCAGGGATTGAGCCTGGCAGCTAGCTGGGATGTGGGATTTGGATGGGGATGGAGAAAAGAAGATTTTGCTTGGAGCCAGGGAGCTCAGGGAGAAAGGGTACCTGTGGAGTGAGAATAGCTGGTGGGGACCCCGGGCAGCCTGAGGGCAGGAGGGAAGTGGAGGGTGCCAGGAGGTGGGAGAGGGCAGAAGTGGGGGTGGGAGGACCCAGAGAACAATCTCACTCTTTTTGACGGTTTGCTTCGGGCAAAATCATCCCTCTCGCTTGGCCTATAGAAACAAGGTTTATTAGTGGCTTTTTGGGTCAGAAGATAATATTTTTGGCTCTAGATGATGGGAAAGCCTTTGAAAAGCGAAAGAATGTCTTTCCTGTTGTTCCAGTAAGCCGATTTTTTGCAACTAGTTTATGACTTCAGTACTTCAACACTTAGCAGATTATTTTGAAAGCTCTTTTGGGGGTAATCAGGGAAGAAAGAAGGAACGCATACGAATGCTTCCCACCCCACCCCCTTCCTTTTCATAGTGGGAGTAAGAACCAATTTGCAAAATCAAAACTGAAGTCCTTCCAGTCCTAAGCCAAATGAGAACTGTTCTCGTCAACACCTCATTAAACTAAGACCTGAGAAAATAAACATTTGTGTGAGAATGATTGAAGCCTGAGCCACACTTAATCCAAGCATTTTCTTGTAGGTTGGATTCTAAAGTATAAGATCGTAGATCCTTACACCGTTTCTCTCTAGTCCAGGCTGGCAGGTACATTTCATCTCTCATGCCATTCTGATTGATTTTGTGGTGGCCATAGTGAAAGGCTTCTGGGCTGCTTCTAGGCTCCAGGTAAAGCCTCATTGATGTCTGCTGTGAGTAAGGGCCTAGGGAGTCCTTGGGCTGGTCCACTACTTTCCATCTGTCTGCGCCTGCCTGGGGAGTTTTCAAAGGCCTGGACTTCCCCCATAGAGATTCTGATTCTGTTGTTCACCGTAGCCTGGATCAGTATTTTCTTGAAGTGTTCTGGTGATTCTATTATGCAGCCACTGGTCCAGTCTTTAGACGATTTCCCTGAAGCACAAACCAATTTTGGGAGGGTAGGAAGTGTTCGGTTCTACATGTGTTAAGATTGAAATAATAGCAAGACGTCCAAGTGGGAAAGAAACAGCCAGTGAGAAGTTGGGGATAGAGGCCTGGGAATTATTTTATCAATATGGCATTATTACTTGAAACCCTGGGAGTGTGTTGCTGAGCTTTTCAACAGAAATTAAGATTCAGAAAAGGCCTGAACCTGGGGCATTCCCAACCTGCTTGAAGTAGTTTCTGTGCAGTGTGGATATACTGAAAAGATGTACTGAAAAGACAGCGGGTGCTGTCCCAGAGCAGGGGTGCAGCTGGGCCTCTGGAAGGGGCGAGAACCAGGGACTCTGTCACTCACCATCTGCATCTCCTCTGTATCCCCTCCCTGTCCATCTCCTGTCTTTCATTTGTCTTACCAGGGCCCTGCTTCCTCTGCTCACTGTCCCTGTGGTGAGATGAAACATGGCCACTAACAGCTTCCAAAGTTTATGTCTTTCAGCTGCAACATCTGGAGGCTGCCTTCCTGCTTGGTCCCAGTTCCAGAATCCCCAGGGAAGGAACTGTGGGTGACCCAGCTTGGGACAGCTATGGCCAGTGTGGCGGGAGGGGAGGGTCCCGCCCCAGGAGGGACAGGGGTGCCGTGCAGACAAAGCTGGGGTCTCCGCTCCTGTCGCTGTCTCAGGAGAGACAGGGCAGAGCGGCGGGCAGAGGGGACTGTGGTCTCCCTGAAAACCACCGTGGTTCAAGGAGAGTACATGTACAACTCAGTCCCCATGGGGACCGCACAACAAGAACTCCTGAGCGACTGAGGAAAGGCTGCTCTCCTCCAGAGTTCGGCTTCAGTGGAGCAAAGTTCTTAACAGAGTTCCTGGGTCCCTGTGGGTCCCTGGATAGGCTTCAGAAGTTCACAGGGTCCCTGAAATTGTGAACAAAAATGTGCTAGATATCTTTATGCTCAGGCACATTTTCTGGGAAGACAGGCTATAGCTGTTCTCAGTTTGATGAGGTGGGAGCCAAATTCCAGGAGTTTAAGGAGCAGGTAGTGAGGAAATAAAGGTAGCACGCTCCTCTCCCCCTTCCCCAAAAGCCTGCTGGAACTTACTCCCAGCCTCTTTCGGATCAGTTTCTACACAGAATGTTGATCCAGTTAACCCTAAGCAAGTGGGTGTTGACTTTTGGTTCAGCGACTCACCTAGCAGATAGGAATGGTTCCTTTGGCAGTGAATCACAGACTCTCCTACTAGTTCGAACGCTGACTGTTCCCATCTCTTCATGTGTTGGGTTCACGTCTCCCCAGCCGGCTGCCAGCCCCTAGCCGGTACCTTCAACTCGCACTCTGCTGTCTTTGTGTGGATTGCCACAGTCTCTTCCTGCAGTAATGGGGACTCTGTGTTGAAAGTCAGAAACAGCTCCAGCAGTTTTTCCAGAAAGAAATTGTATTGGTTCTCAGAACTGGGAATTTCAAGGCACATCTGGGTTCAGAGGCTTGAAAGGTCTTCAGGGCTCTGTCTCCATCTCCTGGCTTTCCTGTGAGTGTTGGCCTCATTCTTAGGCACTCGTGACAAGTCAGGAAGGTGGCTGCAGCAGCCCCAGTCTGCATCCTTACTGCTTATGGTTTATAAGCAAGAGAAGCCATCTCTCTGCCTGTGCTCACTTTCCAGGTCTCATGGAAGTCCTCTGCCTGGCTCTGGCTTGGCCACGTGCTTGCACCTTGCCCCATCGATAGGAAGGGGCAGTGGGTACCATTTCTGGCCAGGCCACATTTAACTGGCCACAGGAGTGGCCACCGTGACTGAGAGTCCCCCTAGAACCGTATGGGATAGAGAAATGGCAGAGCCCCAGTGCAAAAGGGGGTGTTGGGCAGACAGAGACAACTGATGCCCAGCATTGTGATCCAGTGGAGAACTCACCAGAATTGATAGCAAGAGTGGTGGCTTTCAGTGTGATGCCCACGTAGACTTCACTGTCAGCCAGAAAGCTCTGCAGATTTGGAGCCCTAAAAACGAGGGAGCCTTCCCAGCTCTGGCCGTGGCCTGGAAGTTCAGGAGCCTGTTGGAAAATTCCGCCTGGGGTTGCCAGAGTAAATAATTAACTTGGGCAAGTGTATATTATACCTACTCTCAACACCTTAGGAGACAGGCTCGTAGAACTAACTTTGCACTTCTGCCCTGTATTTTTTTAAGCTTGGGAGCAGTTTGCAGTTGAATTGGGCAGCAGGGTGTTTTTTACTTAACGAGCCCTTCTGGAGAGATTGCTGTGTGGCGGGCAGGGTGACGGTATAAACATGGTCTCGAGATGGGTGCCGTCTCATGGGAGAGACAGCCGGACACAAAGGGCCACAGCCCAGCCGGTGGGACGGGCCTGCAGTCGTGCTGAATTGTGTCTGGAATGAGCTCCAAGGCTGTTCTCTGTAATCACAGTTCTTGCCTGCCAGGCACATCCTGGACACTCTGTCTTCGTGCGCCTTGTTGAGCCGCCACGGAAGGCCTCCCCCACGCCTTGTTTCGGCTAGTCCTCTCTCCCCCTCAAGACCAGTGCTAGTTCTACCCCTGCAAGGTCTTCTGGGGGGGGGGGCACCCCACCCAGGCCTGGGGCAAGAGACCAGGACCAACAGGAGCATCGGCACTGGGCACGCCCTTCATGTCCCTGAGCCTGTGTCCTGAGCTATAAAAGGAGGGCATGCAGACCCAACCCAGAGTTCTTGGGGATCCAGTGAGATAAGGTGCGTGAGGACCTGAGCACAGCACAGTGGTTTTCCTTCCCGGGACCACTTGAGAGGAGAGAGTGGTTTCAGCCCGTATGGAATGACATTCTGTCCTGATTTATCGGACTCAATCCACACTGAACTGTATAGTGGAAATCATAAAATCCTGAGTGCCTTCCCTGCTGGAAGGGATTTGATGCATTGTGGCACAGATTCGATTATTCGAATCTGATGAATAGCAGCAATTTTCTGGCCTCGTAAGCAGCTGTGGAACTGCTTCATTATTGATGAGGCCTGTGTCCACAGAGGACGGGTGCCTCCGCAGAGCCCGGAGCCACCTGGCGGGGGAGGTTTCCTGATCCTCCCGGTGGTGGTGGCCATGGCTGGCCATGGCGTGCTCGCTGAGGAGACTTAAAACTTGCCTCCGGTGAGGCCTAGAGTCCCCAGATTTAAAGGTGGGGCTGTAGTACCCGGAGTCTGCCTCGCTTGTACCAGCAACGTGCGTTTGAAGAGAAATTACGAGTCGGTCATTCATGCAGAGTCGTCCTTACTAGCTAAGAATTTGGAGCTACAGCTCTTTGTGGCTAGGACCCCAGAGTCTTATCATGTGCATAAGAGCTGCCTTTTCTTCCCTATAGCTTGGGGGGAAGGTGCCTGTGCCCCATTGGACCCGTCACCGAGACTCAGCCTCAGTTTCCCTTCTTGTCAAATGAGCTCACAGTGGCTGGCTCATTGGGGTGATGGAGGCTCAGTGAGCGGATGCTTGGTGCGCATCACTAAGCATGTTCTCTCTTCGTTACCCCGTGGTGCCTGGCACGGAACCTGCATCCATTGGGTGTGGATAGATAGGTGGGGGTGCGGGGAACCTAGGCAGAGCAGGAAAGGGAACAAAGCAGTGGGCGATACTGGCGGGCCGGCAGCCTGGGGTGACGGAGTGGGCTCTGTGAGGGGGTGTGCCGGGGGACAGGGCCGGCTCTGGAGTGGTGTGGGCCTGGAGGCCACAAGGAAGGTCTTGTAATTTGTCTCCTACAAAGAGGGAACCAGAAATATATTAAAGTGGAAAACAGACATGGTTGGGACTGTTGTTCTAGAATAGACTGAAAGCAGTGAGGTAGGTGGTGAGGAGAGCATGTGGGAGGCTGACACAGTGAGGGGGCAGACCGTGGGCTGTGACCTGGTGCAGCAGTGTGTGTCCAGGGGGGCCGGGTGGATTTGAGAGGTCCTCAGAACGTAGCGCGGGCAGGACCTGGGGCCGATGGGATGCGGGGGGCACGAGGGGGTGGCGAGAACTCAGAACTGGCTTGGAGGTTACTAGCTTGGGTAACTGGGTGGGTGACGATGCCAGAATCTTTGATGGGGAGGAGAGGAGGAGGTCTGGGGTGAGGAGGAGACAGATCATGCATCCAGATGACTCGATGACGGTAACATGTACATACGCCCACAGAGAGCTGCTTTCAGCTGTGGGAAACAGAGCCTGGTGCGGGGAGCACTAACCTGCCCTCCTGACTCCTGTGGGAACCTCAGTCACAAACAAGGGGTCCGAGTGACCCGTCAACAGAATCTGGAACAAGCCATTCTTGTCGTTCCACACGGCCACCTGTGGAACCTGTGGTTCCAGCCGCTACTAAATAGAGAATAGATTTCACAGTTGACTCTGGTTCTCAGTCTCCAGCCCTGAGGTCCCGAGGAAACCGGGGACAGATGATATCCTAGAGCCGACCGCACTTCACATGCTGGCACTGCTGCTCACCAAGTGACACCTTGGGCAAGTCACACGATCTGAGTGTTTCTTTCATCTGTACAATGGGACTCGTTATGGCACTTTGTGAGGCTAAAATAAGGTATGTACACACCATATAACCCAGGGCCCGGCCTCCTGTAAACAGTAGTATCAGCAGCCGTTGTGGCTGTTGTTGTTGTTATTATTACTGGTGACTATGTCTGGCCATGCTTCTGGGAATGTATGTTGGGTTTCAAAGCTGCTTATGTCCTCTGTGCCCATGGGAAAACTGAGACCCAGCACTAAACGTTATGTACATATATTTGTAAATATTTACTAAAGTTATCTCTATGCCCCAAGTGGGGCTTGAACTCAGCAACCCCGAGATCAAGAGTCACATGCTCTACTGACTGAACCAACCAGGAACCCTTAAGTGTGTTCTGTTTTCATGATGATAAACAAGAGTGAAGTCCCCATGGTTATGGGAGATCTTGCCTGATCTTCCATTTCTTCTTTTCTTTTCTTTTCTTTTCTTTTCTTTTCTTTTCTTTTCTTTTCTTTT